>NC_046376.1:12964284-13051158 GCF_011125445.2 Fundulus heteroclitus
TCAACTCTTCTTATGAAAAGAAAAAAAAACACGATTCTGTCCGTTTCTAACACTAAAAACACTATTTACGTGACGTGCTTTAAATCTTCTAAATTGTGCGGGATTCCATTGGCATTTGGCTTACTTGTTTTGAATTCACAACCCTTTGACAGGATTTGTGGAAAAAGAAATTAAGAAGGCCAACATCCCGATACTCGACACAGGAGAGAACCCTGAAGTCCCTTTCCCAAGGGACATGATCGATCTAGAGGTAACTGTTTTATTCTAACTTTAAAAGCCTCTATTTGTCTCAACCCATTCAATGGTAAAAAATGGAGTGTAGTACATTTCATGAATGTATATGTTGCTTATCTTGGCTAAACAAAGCAAGCTGAAGTCATAAAACCATAAAGGAGGACTGAGGTTCTTTTGCTTCTTCCTATTAGGGGAAACATATCTGGCCCATCTGTTCAGTAGATGACAATTATCGCATCAGTTCAAGCTATAAAACAATGCAAAAATCATGCACTGAACCGATTTTCAGTAATTTAACAACATAGTTGACCTTTTGATTACCAGCACTAGTTTAAAAGAACATAGTAATTTTTTTTTAGCATTGTATAATAATAAAAAAGAACAGATCTGGAGTTCAGAGTTTTTGCTAATGGACATCTGGATCCTGCTTTCCTGTGCAGATGGATTTTTAATTTCATATTGTCCCTCTCAGGCTACGTTTGAGAAGCTGGAGAATGAGCTGAAGGAAATAAACACAAACCAGGAGGCCCTAAAGAAGAACTTCCTGGAATTGACTGAGCTCAAGCACATTTTGCATCGTACTCAGCAGTTTTTCAACGAGGTCGGTTTCACTGTTTTCTTTTCCACAGAAGTGTGTCATCCTCTGCTCCTTGATTTTTAAACGCTGTTCTGTACTCATGGTTGTAACATCCTGAACTAAACCCACATGCCGCTTCTATAGCAAAGCTGTCTTTTCATTAGGACTTTCAGTCACCGTATATAATTTCTTGAATACACCAAAACCAAGATATGACATCAGCATTTTCACTTGACAAATATCTAAAGCAAACATTGTTTTCCCCTCTTTAGTTCTCTAGCTATACTACATTTAACAGCTCTCAGCTTTCACAGAAACACAAAGCCAGGCTTAATACCATTTGAATTTCACAAAAGGTGCTTTCACAATCTTTTATAGTTGTTCACATGACTGCAGCGTTCAGCCTAGTCATTCATTATCGTCTGTGCGCTGTTCGGGTACCTCAGCCCAGTGGTATTAAATGCCAGATCCTGTCAGGGCTCAGACAACCTTTGCCCAACATTATTTCCACCTCACTGCCTCCACAAGCAAAACTGTGCGGAGCGACAGCACAGAGGCATCTTTTACAAGTTGTTATGAGCTCTGATTTAGGTGAATGATTCAACTAAACAAGTAAATGGTCAGCTTTTAATTGAAGAGAAACCCCATCTCTTTAAATAAGCTCAGGGCGTCTTATAAATGTAGGTTTTTCAGAAATGTGTTTGCACATTAATCCAGCTCCGGGAACAAGTAGCTATGTTGTCTTAATGTGTAATGTTTATGCGCTGGTTTTAATGGTCTTGTTATGCTGTTTGACAGATGGAAGATCCCAGTTTGCTGGAAGAGTCGTCTATCCTCCTGGATCCCAATGAGCCAACCAGAGTCGCTCCTCTCAGACTTGGGTGAGCCTGTTTTCGTCACTCCTGTAATTTAAAAGGATTAATCTGTTTTGGTTGCCTCATTTGGAAGATTTCTGGCTTACGCCTTTTGGCTGTCTGCGCCCAGAGTGTTATACCTGGACAAACACCTCCCACACAACAGTTTAGCCTCTCTCTTTGAGAAAGAGTCTTCTAAAAAATGATTGCGCTCAAAGCTATATACTGCTCAAAAAAAATAAATAAAGGGAACACTCAAACATTACAAAGTAACTCCAAGTCAATCAGACTTCTATGAAATCAAACTGTCCATTTAAGAAGCAACACTGATAGACAATCAGTTTCACCTGCTGTTGTGTAAATGGAATAGACAACATGTGGAAGGCGATTTGCAGGCTATGGAGGCTACAACCAACGTAAGGGGCTGAGGTAGTGTAGCTCATCCAGGATGGCACATCAATGCGAGCTGTGGCAAGTTTGGTTGTGTCTGTCAGCGTAGCGTCTAGAGCATGGAGGCGATACCAGGAGACAGGCCAGTACATCAGCAGACGTGGAGGAGGGCAACAACCCTGCAGCAGGACCGCTACCTCTGCCTTTGTGCAAGGAGGAGCACAGCCAGAGCCTTGCAGGATGACCTCTAACAGGCCACACATGTGCATGTGTCTGCTCAAACGACCAGAAACCGACTCCATGAGGGTAGGATGAGGGCCTGACGTCCACAGGTGGGCGTTATGCTTACAGCCCAACACGGTGCAGGACGTTAGGCATTGGCCAGAGAACACAGAAATTGGCAAATTTGCCACAGGCGCCATGTGCTCTTCACAGATGAAAGCAGGTTCACACTGACACATGGGACAGATGTGAAATAGTCTGGAGACGCTGTGGAGAACGTTCTGCTGCCTGAAACATCTTCCAGCATGACAGCGGGTCAGTAGTGGTGCAGGGTGGCATTTCTTTTGGGGGGGGGGGGCGCACAGCCCTCCATGTACTCGCCAGAGGTAGTCTGACTATTAGGTACAGAGATGAGATCCTCAGACCCATTATGAGACCATATGCTGGTGAGGTTGGCCCTGGGTTCCTCCTAATGCAAGACAATGTTAGACTTCATGTGGTTGGAGTTTGTCAGCAGTTCCTGTAAGACAAAGGCATTGATGCTATGGACCGGCCCGCCTGTTCCCCAGACCTGAATCCAACTAAGCACATCTGGGACATCATGTCTTGCTCCATCCACCAACTTTGCACCACAGACTGTCCAGGAGTTGGTGGATGTGTTAGTCCAGGTCTGGGAGGAGATCCCTCAGGAGACCATCCTCCACCTCTGAGGATGCCCAGGTGTTATAGGGAGGTCATACATGCAGGTGGAGGCCACACACCATACTGACGCTCATTTTGACTTGTTTTAAAGGTATACTATGCAACCGGGGTTGATTTTTCCAGCGAGGCTCCCCCCAGAGGGCAAAAGTAAAAGTGCACTGTCGTAAAGATGCTCAGCTGTTCTGGTTTCTCCGTCAAGCCAGGCGCGGTTGTTTTGAGCTTAGCAGACAGGCGAACGCAACGAAAAGTGGAAAAAACGGCAGTACAAACAATGAATAACACAGTGAAGGTATGAACATCAAGCCGCCGCGGCCGCCGCGGTGGCGTCTCGCCAACATAAAAAAAATAAAAAATAAAAAATATATTAAAATATATAAAAAATTAATAAAAAAATTAAAAATAATAATAAAACTGCTTGCATGTTTATTTGACGTTAACACGCGGTTCTTTGTTGTTGCTTTCGCGCGTGCATATAGTGAATGGCAGGGCAAAAACACATGGAGTTCTCGCCTTAAAGCGAGACTTCTGTGGGTGCGGGCCGTGAGCTCTTGCAATTGCAAGTGCGGTATTTCCCCCACAGACCTCCAGGGCGACCGAGAAAACCTTTGTTCAACCTGAAATTACTCATTTAATTATCCAAAACGGTATGGAACACATTAATTAACTGAAAAATGTTGCATAGTATGCCTTTAATGAGATTACATCAAAGATGGATCAGCCTGCAGTGTGTTTTTCACTTTAATCTAGAGTGTGGCTCCAAATCCAGACCTCCATGGCTTAAAAAATGTATTTCATTGATAATATTTGTGTGATTTTGTTGTCTGCACATTCAACTTTGTAAAGAAAAAAAAAAGTATTTAATAAGAATGTTTCATTCATTCAGATCTAGGATGTTATTTTAGTATTCCCTTTATTTTTTTGAGCAGTATATATTAAATTGATTAGTTGTTATAGTCCTAATCCCCCAAAATTAAGAATATATTTGATAGAAGTTAAACAGATAAAAATGTCTACATTTTATGAAGCACAAATGAACACATGATAATTTTTTTTATGCATGTACAGTTTAAAGGATTGTTTCCTATTCTAGATTTGTCGCTGGAGTCATTGGCAGGGAACGTATTCCCACATTTGAAAGGATGTTGTGGCGAGTCTGCAGAGGCAACGTGTTCCTGCGGCAGGCGGATATCGAAGACCCTCTGGAGGACCCCTCTTCAGTCAGTGCCGTTCATGCACAACTATATCACACGTTTAGCTTTTTAACTCCGATTTCTAACTGACCAACCAACGTTTCCCCAGGGGGACCAGGTCCACAAGTCTGTCTTCATCATATTCTTCCAGGGAGACCAGCTGAAAAATAGAGTCAAGAAAATCTGTGAGGGGTAAGTGACTCGGGATCGGAACGACGTTCAGGATGAGCTGTTCTTGACTGACAGCTATTTTTTTTTTTTTTATTTATTTATTTTTTGTTCGTTAATATGTTCTTAGGTTCAGAGCAACTTTATACCCGTGTCCAGAAACGCCCCAGGAGAGGAAAGAGATGCTGGCAGGAGTGAACGCTCGCATTGACGACCTGCAAATGGTAAGTAAACATTCAGGAAAAACTGCGGCTCACATCTGACTTTTTATCATTATTGGTCTACACTGCAAAAAGGGAACTAAAAGTGTGTAAAATTTTCTTTAAATGGGTGTATTTTTCCTTAATTTGAGCTGGTAAATAAGACTGTTTGCCCATGGAATAATATTTTTGCACTTAAAAAAAGAACAGTTCATCTGCATCATCTTATTTCAAGTGCAGTATATCTAATTATCTTATTCTAGGGGTAAAAATACTCATTCCACTGGCAAATAGACATATTTAGCTGCTCAAATCAAGTAAAAATATACTAATTTCAAGACAATTTTCCTTACTTTTAGTTCCATTTTGCAGTGTAAAAAAACATGGTATTTTTTGGATATTGGGAGCTGTTGTGTTCATACAGGGTTTCTTTTCTCTATGAGACTTAAAGGTGTTTATAATCTAGTTATCTATCTGATTTCATTACAACTACTTCTTTGCACAAAATAGTGACGTCTTAACATTTCCACTAATAGCACAGCAGGAAGTTTTGTAGTATTTGTTGCTCCAAAGTGTTTATCTCCTCAGAGATAAAGTAGCCCAGGAGAATCCACTCTTTTTTTTTTCTTTTCTTTTACTAATAAACAAATGGAACAAATGGATAATTTCCTTCTTTTTTTTTTATCTAGCTACATTAATCCAAATGCAGTTCAGCATCAAATGTTGGCAACCTTAGCTGATTCTCTTGCTGCTGCGGTTTCATTCAAGCATAATATTGTCGCAATATGGGATCAGACAAATCTCCAGCATGACAAGTAGCATATCGGTCTTTGTGGATGCGGTGACATTCTTATCAGTACTTGTGAGCAGATGTTATTTAGACTCCAGTCTACAGAATCAGACATCAACTCTGCAGCAGGTGTCTGTGCAGAGCTTTAATCTCCTATTTGCTGAACGTAGGTTAATTGTGCTTCATACAGCAGCATGCATGAGGCAATAGTTGCTGTCTTCTTTGGAAACATCCAGTTGATTAGGCAACCGGTTAATTGTTAATTTTGCCTTCCTGTTTCTTTATTGAAACTACTTAAATATTTATAATGGCTTATAAGTGCTAACGGGTGTGTGCACTTTAAAGGATTAACTCCTAAATGATGATGCAACTGGATGTAATCAACCCTGCTAATGTTTCCTAACTGTTAGAACAAGGTTGCTCCAAATCAGTAGTTTAATTCAGCAGAAAATGTCTCGTGATGCAGCATGGGAAATCTTGCCCACTATTGCTCAGATCCATTTGTGGGTTTTAGGAAAACAATTTGTTTTCCTTTTTTAGTTTCACGGCGCTCGTGTGTGTGTGTGTGTGTGTGTGTGTGTGAATATAGAAGTGGGGCTGATTCAGTCGTGTGAAGCATGTCTACCTCTGTCCCTGAAGGTTCTGAACCAGACTGAAGATCATAGGCAGAGGGTCCTGCAGGCTGCAGCCAAGACTGTCAGGGTGTGGTTCATTAAGGTGAGGAAGATGAAGGCCATCTACCACACCCTCAACCTCTGCAACATCGACGTCACGCAGAAATGTCTGATCGCCGAGGTGTGGTGCCCTGTGAGCGACATGGACTCCATCCAGTTTGCCCTGCGAAGGGGAACGGTCAGTAAACTGGAGGGGTCTATAATTCCTGGTGTGTATTGTGAATTCGAATGACGCTGTTGTACGTCTGGTGGTTTTGTTTTCTCCAGGAGAAGAGCGGTTCCACTGTGCCTTCCATCCTCAATCGAATGCAGTCCACACAGACCCCGCCCACATACAACAAGACAAACAAGTTCACCTCGGGGTTCCAGAACATCGTGGATGCTTATGGGATTGGCAGCTACCGTGAAATAAACCCAGGTTAGCACACGTCAGCCCTGTTTATTTTAATCATTCTTTCGATTTTTATTTACACTTTCCTCACCCGCAGCGTGATCCACGATCCCCTTGTCGGCACACCCGCTCATTGACATGTTTCGTTTTGCTCGTTTCATGTACCATCACACCACCTCCCCCCCCTCCTCTTCGTTCGACGCCTGCGTTCTTGTCTTCAGCGCCATACACCATAATTACCTTCCCCTTCCTGTTTGCTGTCATGTTTGGTGACTTGGGCCACGGGACACTCATGACCTGTGCCGCTCTGTACCTTGTGTTAAGAGAGAGCAGGCTGATAGCGCAAAAGAACGACAACGAGGTAAGGATTGTTTCACCGTCATCCCATCGACCCTGATCACTTCAGTTCATGTTTTCTTATTTTAAATCCTCCTGTTCAAGTTTTATTTTATTTTTTTTATTCTGCTTTGGATTGATACTTATTGATCCCTTTTTGTGCCAGATATTCAGCATGGTGTTTGCAGGACGCTACATCATCCTGCTGATGGGAATATTCTCCATGTACACTGGCGTTATTTACAACGACTGCTTCTCAAAGTCTCTCAACGTGTTTGGCTCTGGTTGGAGTGTCAGACCCATGTTTAAAGGAGGCAACTGGACGTAAGTAGCACAGATGGAAAGGTTGTACTACTGCTGCTTTTATTAGCCTTAAATGTAACAGCACTCTGCGCATTTACTGTTTATCAGCTGATGCTGTGAGGAAAAGCTGTTTAAGTAATGTAAATGCATGTATGTTGGTCTTATTCTCCTCAGAACTGAAACTCTTGAATCCAACACGGTCTTGCAGTTGGATCCTGCAGTAGAAGGAGTGTTTGGAGGGCCATACCCCTTTGGAATTGATCCTGTAAATTTTTAAACATTTATTTATTTTTTATTATTATTATTAATGTGATCAACTAGCCAGAGTTTGGACTAGGCCATTTTTCTATCTAGCTCAGCTTTGACTGACTGGGCAAAAATGAAAATATCAGGGTTCTTCTTTATATAGAGATATATAGATAGATATTTTTATTAAATGCATGAAAATGGATCATTCCTTTCTATTTTCAGTCTGCAACAGTAATGGAGGACTGACTCTGACATATTCAAAAATAAATACATGCTCAATAACTAAGTAAGCAAACGGGGACTGGAAATGAGATGGAGCCGACTGGATCTGCTGCTCCAGTCCAAAGCTTTTTGTAGTTTCTGTCAGGAGAACTGACGCGACACCTACCGACATTTGGGTCCATGTGAGCCGCCTAATGAAACATACGTTCAGAGCGTCCACATGACAGATAATAAAGTCTGGAATTACCGAGCCACGTTTTCAAATGAAGTTGTTAAATGTCTCAGCTCACCGATAAACTGGTAGCCACTGTGAGAGTGGCCGAGAGCAGCAGCCATGATGGCGATCGGTTTCAATAATTCTCTCAAAATTATGTTTCAGAACAACAGTCCAGTTTCTAAGGAAGCTTCAGTTTCAACACAGACATTTTTTTTATTTTTATTTTTTTTTTTGAAACAAATGTTTTTTTTGTTGTTTTTTTTTTTTTAATTCACAAAGTAAACATACAGTGTCCTTAAGCATTGTGGGACTTTCTGAATTTCAAGTAAACAAGTAAAAAAAAAAAAGAATCTCCAGTGGCAATATATTGGCGTTTCCAAACCAATTTGCATTACTGTTTAAGAGGAAAATGTGTTTCAGGGCGAGCATAAAATGATGCAAATCAAGTTTAGAGAGCTAGCTCTAATCTCCTCTTTGCCTTGTAAAAATGACAGCGGCCCCATTTGTTGCCTCATAGGCTTCATGTATTATGTCTTATTGAACCTTATACCTATATCATTGTTTTAATTTTCTGTTCCTTAATCATATGTTGTAGTAATTTTATTGCCCTTCATGTCAAAGAATCAACACATTTTTTTTTCTCTTATGCAATGCAGTCTTTAAAAAAAAAAAAGTATATCGCCATAGAATCCATATTGGCTAGCATAAGCCAGACTGGTGCATCTCTAATTGTTATGAAATCTAATGTGCAAAGCCACCCTTGGTTCTGTAACAGCGTTTTTTTTTTCTTTTTTTGTCGTGATATTTCTCAGATATGGAGTATCTCTACCAACAAGCTGACCTTTTTGAACTCCTTCAAGATGAAGATGTCCGTTATCCTGGGAGTCATCCACATGCTCTTCGGAGTCACTCTAAGTCTCTTCAACCATCTGTGCGTCTTTTCATGCATGTTTTTTTTATTTTTTTTGGCATCTCCTTGTTTTTAATTGCTCTTCCCTGGATCAATAACCAAGCTGACCAAAACACGCGGTCTGCTGCAGGTATTTCAGAAAGCCGCTGAACGTCTACCTGGGGTTCATCCCAGAGATCGTCTTCATGGCCAGTCTGTTCGGCTACTTGGCCATCCTGATCTTCTACAAGTGGGTGGCGTATGACGCCCGCACCTCCAGGGACGCTCCCAGTCTCCTCATCGCCTTCATTAACATGTTCCTCTTCAGCTACAATGACCCCACCGCCAAACCTCTCTACAGGGGGCAGGTCAGACCTCATATGTCTTTAAGCCTAGGGCTGAACGATTTTGGAAAATAATCTAATTGCGATTTTTTTTTTTTTTTTTTTTTTTTTTTTTTTTTTTTTTTTTTTCTTAATATTGCGATTTAATGCAATTTTTTTTTTCCCAGTCAAATTTTTTATATCTTTTTAAATATATACAAACAACAAATCAATTTATTTCCTCACTGTGCAGATTAGTTGCCAAAAGACCCACAGCATCTAAACTCAGAGCAGAAATGATTGCGTTCTGCCTACAATATATTTCAACCAAAATTTCAATTTTGACTTTTCTCCGCATTAACCACAAGCAACAAAAATGGCCTCTAAATAAAGATGTTTGCAAACAAGGACTATTTAAAACAAGAACTTTTAATGTTTCTATTAATCAGAATATTGTTCAGGAGAACAGCTTTTAATTGATTTGGACATCGATCCTTGTTGAACATAAAGTGCAACCAACAAGCAAGTCTATGTATTAAATTGATTGACCTGTACTTAATGCTATGTATGATTATACAAACTCTAAAACAAGTAATAAAATTAGATTATCTCACTGCTGCAACTGTCTTCCCTTCCATGTGGACGCAAACCCACTTTAAACATTTTACCAACACCTAATGCGCGTGTCTAATTCCCTAATTGTTACATAGCCAAAAATTGTAGACTCTGCGATTTGGAAATTGCGTTTTTTTTTAAATCGCCATTATATTGAAAATGCGATTAATTGTTCAGCCCTATTTAAGCAGACTCTTAGCTTGGACGTGGATCGCAGGAAGCTGACGTCCGTCTTTTTTCCCTCCTCTGGCCTCTGCAGATGGGTCTCCAAATATTATTGGTGCTCCTCGCCTTAGCCTGCGTTCCCGTCATGCTGATCGTAAAAACTCTGGTTCTGCGGCGACAGCATTTGTGGCAAAAACACCTGGTGAGATCAACGTAGATAATTCGTGACGGCAAAGTTCAACAGGCGCTCGCTTATTCCTCTTTAATTTCTGCCGTTCTGCAGGGCACGCAGAACTTCGGGGGGATCAGAGTCGGCAACGGTCCCACCGAGGACGAGGCGGGCATCATCCAGCACGACCAGCTGGCCCAGCAGTCCGAAGACGAGCCGGAGGTAAATGAAGCGCTCCCTCGACAACGTTTGGTCATTTCGGACCCGGAGCTGAAATGATTTTTTTTTTTTGCCGCGGATTTGCCCGCGATGCAGAAGGAACAGAGGTTCGGCGGTTTGTTGGCAGGGCAGCCGGGAGCACGAGTAACACGATCCTTAGTTCAGCCACTCAGCCGTAGCTGAAACCCAAGCTCACCATTCCGCTCCCACTGTGCTAAAGCTAAACATCAATTATGGATAAGTGTGGATTGTTGTTCCTTCTTTTCTAGTATGTTTTGTTGTTTTTAATGCTTAATCTGATTTTTTTTATCTATCCCTGTAAACGTGACTCGCTGTCCGGTCATCCTGCAGCTCTTCCAGCGTAGCTTTCTCTCTGACTTTACACCGATAACCTAGCGGGTCAGCGTGTGTGTTGGGGGGGGCAGGATGCGTGCATGCTCAAACACTTGTCTTCGCCTCCTTTACAAATGTGTAACTGGCTTCTCTTATTCTCTGTCATTGATGTTTGTCTGTTGATGTGCTTGTTTTCAATAACCAAGAGTTCCCTTTTGTTGCCTGCTTTCAAGGCCCGCGAGGAGGAAGAGGTAGGACCGGAGTTTATGCTGCACCTCTTTATCGCTTCCCTGAAAAACCTGCATGTCTTTCGTTTCTCTCCCCTCCCCCCCCCCCGCCTCGCCGCCCTCTCCCCTTTTTGGCTGTGGGTATGGTTGTGTCTGTGTCGGTGTGCTCTAGGTGTTTCAGCCGACGCCGGGCGTCAGTAGATTAATGCCACCCCGGGGGTCTCGGTGACGTTGCATGACGCATCGGTAGGGCAGCTGATACTTTGGGTTTCCAGGGGTCCGAACAGGACGGCGCTTCTACTAATTTTGGAGGTTGCTTCGTCTGCAAAGCGTAACGGCTCCCCCGTTAGTTACTAACGACCATGCACGCACGGTGAACCGGAGTCTTCCTCTGTGGGCCTCAGGACGGGTTGTACGTGTGCGTGTTTTTTATGCATCGTGCTGACATATTTGTTTTTTGTTTTTTCTCCCCCCCCCCCACCACCACAGTTTATCTTTGCAGATGTGGCTGTGCATCAGGCCATTCACACCATCGAGTACTGCCTTGGCTGCATCTCTAACACCGCGTCTTATCTGAGGCTCTGGGCCCTCAGCCTCGCTCATGCGCGTAAGGAATAGAACAAAAAACAAAAAAAGATGTCGTTAGAGCAAAACGAACCAATCAAACGCAGGATTGTTGTTGTTTTTTCTCTCATGTTACCCCCAACAGAGCTGTCAGAGGTGCTTTGGTCCATGGTGATGCGCATCGGCCTGTCATCTCGAAGCTTCGGGGGTTTCGTCCTCCTGGCCATCGTCTTTTACTTCTTCGCCGTTCTCACGGTCGCCATTCTTCTCGTCATGGAAGGACTGTCGGCCTTTCTGCACGCACTGCGACTACACTGGTAACTACGCGTTTCTCCATAGATAGTTAGATTTTATTACAGACTCAAGGTCCAAATTACAAAAACGAATAAAAGTACAATAATAGCCTATAGATGCGTGTTTCTGTAGAGACTTCCCTGATAACGAAGTCTAAGATATTCACATTATCTCTGTTTCATTGTGATGTTTATTAGGCTCCAAGGCCTCTGATATCTTGGTTTGCGTTTTTATATTTTCACGCCTTCAATTTCACTCCCAAGTCAACTAATTTCAGCTCTCTAGCTCCACCTGCTGGCTGCCGTGTTTTATCTATGAGCTGAACATTTCATGCCGCAGGGACAAGAGTCCAGTTAAGTTATTGTTTTACTAAATGCCTTGCAGTTAAACTTTTTTTTTTTTTTTGCTAGATGGCATGAAAAGGGCAATCTGAATAGCTATTTATTGTATTGCTGCTGTAGCAAGAACTATTTTGTAAAGATATCTTATTTAGTGGAATCCCAGCGCTGTTTTCTGAATTGCGAAGCTCGCCAGCAAGAGAGTTGCTGGTTGAATGCTCTGGTTAAATAGCCTTGCTCCTGTAGGGGATTTGCTTGGGTTATTTTCCAAGATAACGAGGTGAAAGCAAATAAATGACATTTTGTTTCTTTTTAATAAAAAGCCCAAATCTATTTAGACGCCTTACTAGAAATTTGGTTTGCTGAGACGGTGGCCTATAAATCGGTTAGCTGGAGGTTTTTTTTTTTTTTTTTAACTAGGGAACCAAAGAGTGCATGTTGTGCTCCCCGCAAAATCTGATCCTTGTTTTTAAAATGTTCATGCTCCCCTCATCTATATTATGTTATACAGCAGACAGGCGCAGGAATGATGGGTATTCCCGACTCCTTTGCTAAAAGGTCATCCAGCTGTCATTTTGGACGGGACTTTTTAAAAATAGCTGCTGATCATTTTCCTGAAGCGAGGAGTGTTTGGTGTCTCCGGGGTCAGACTCATGATATAAACACGAGTAACTGCAGGCTGGGGTGAGGAGCCCTGACTGCTCCATTCAGCTTCACCCCCGGCCTGCTGTCCCTCCTCCCTGTATTCCTGAGCGGGTTTTTTATCTGAGCCACTCGTCGCTTAATGGCTTTTCACCGTCTCTCCTGTTTCTCCCTCCAGGGTGGAGTTCCAGAACAAGTTCTACGCCGGTCAGGGCTTCAAATTCCTCCCCTTCACCTTTGAAAGCATCTTAGATGGACGATTCGACGAATGAAATGACTTTCTAACCAGGTTCTCTGAAGTCTAGGTGTTGTTTAAAAGTGTTTGTTTTTGTCTTTGGATGTGTGATTAAGACTCCATATCACCACAGCAACTCTGGTAATGGCTCATGACTTGGTGATCCTATAGAAATGTTATTTTATCCGTTTTATTTCCTTTATTATTATTTATACCGTCTCTCTCTCTCTTTATAAGATGTGCATTAATGTCCTTTGTTGGAGTAATCGTTAAACACCTGACGCTCCAGGTCTGCCGGTGTGTAGCTCTAGACGTCATAGTCCTTGTGAATCTCGTCTCCTCTGCTTGTCTTAGATGAATTATAAGCAACACAGCTTCACGCTTCGTTGAACACGAAGCCACATCCATGTGACAGTATTCACTGTGTGTGTGTGTTTTTTTTCTTGTTGGTGAACCTGAAAATGATGAAGACTCTTCAGAAGGGTTTGGTTTGCAACAATCTGCTGCTTTTCATTACACCCGTTTCTGTAACCTTAGAAGGGATCAAAGCAGCAGGAAGAGCCGCTTGTCAGAGGTGGTTGACCTAACGCGTTATTTGTTCGTGTCTTTGTCAATAAACTGGGAAGAACTGCTTCAAGTTGTTTTTGTTTTCACTCCTCTGCACGTTGGTGAACACGGATATAGGTTTTTTTTGTTGTTTTTTTATTCTGTTGCAACTAAACGTCAGTTAGTCAGACCGCTTCCTGCTTCCCAAACGTTGCGCCATTATGAAAGCCTGTTAAAACAAAAATAACCACAGCAGGATCCGAAGTAGAAAAGTCTGTTTAAGCGCAACTTAAATGATTTGTTTCTTAAATCTCTATTGTTTCAGTTTAAAATTAGCAGATTATGTCTGATTTTAAGGTTATTTAGAAATCTTGATTTATCAATGCACACGAAAAAGAAGTTTAGGACATTTCAGAAAATACTTGAGCTTAAAATATTCCTAAATCCCTGAAACTATAAAACCTTTAGTGCATGGTAGTAAAATAAGTTTTGTATGTCTATGTGCTGCGTATGCACTCCAAACATGGTCAGGGCTCTTCCTGCATGACTACAGAGGCAGCTGACCATGTGAGCGATCAGCCTGCAGCCGTGCTGAAGAGTAAAGGAAGCCATGGACATGTTAATATTTAAAAAGCAGCCTTCAGCTCATGTTGTTTGGCTTCTCTCTCTCTCACACGCACAGTGTTGTAGAGTAATGAAGTAAAAATACTTCACTACTGTACCTAAGTAGATTTTGGAGTACTTCTTACTTTTATCAAGTTTTAAATTTTTTCAGAACTTTTACTTTTACTTCACTATATTTCTGAACTTAATTGCATACTTTTACTCCAATACATTTTCAATGTTTGGTTTAGTTACTCGTCACAAAAAAAAAAAAAGAGAGAAAGAGATGTGCCAGATGTGCGTACATGCACAGGTTCGCCCGAAGTGCTGGTTTTACAAATGCACAAGGTTTTATCGAGTGAAAACATTTCAATCTGTTTGTCACTGCTTTTGGATGGGCCTATATTGTAGCTTGTTTGACGAGCCTTAGCTCAAAAGTGGTCTAAATTTCTCCTGCACTTGGTTGTTTATATTATTTTAAGTGAATTTGACTTTCAAGGTTTACCAACATCTAAAAAAATATCATTCAAACTGCATTTGCTTAGTATTACTTTTTACTTATACTTTTTATTACATTACTTGAGTACATCTATTTTTACAGTAATTTTCATACTTAAGTACAAGACATTTCAGATACTTTAAGACTTTTACTCAAGTAACATTTCAGTCAGTGACTTGGACTTTTACCAAAGTCATATTTTGGAGAGGTACTTATACTTTTACTTGACTCCGAGATTTCAGTACTTTATACTACACTACACACACACACACCTTCCTCTTGACAATACTTCACAGATTTCTCCGTGCGGTTAGGTCAGGCCAGTTTGTTGGCCAGTCGAGTGCTGTTTGCCTATAGGTAGTTTTATCAGCTTAGGCTACTAAAAAGCTTAGGGGTTCTTCCAAATACCTCAGAGACTGGAAATCAGCAACTCCACGTAGCTTGTCAGGAGAGGGAAGCACAAAGTGCTCTCAGATCTGCTGGTAGACGGCTGCCCTGAGTTTAGACATTGACCACAGTGGACCGACATCACAACCTAAATGATCACAGACCTCAAGCATTGGATTCTGTGCCTCTTTTTTCAGACTTTCATTTAAAAAGAGGAATTTCAACCTCTGATAGTTGAGACATTTTTATCAGCTCATTTAAATGTAACTGGGCCAGGAGGGTCTAAGCACAAACTGATAATGTTTTATCCCATATCCTTATGTAGCTCTTTAGGCACTGACGCCAGCTTTAGTCCACCTTGTGAATACCCTTTAAACTCCAGAGACGGTTTCACAACGCTTTTTCTGCCTACCAAACGTTTTTCCTTCCACTCAACTTTCAATTATATGCTCAGATAAAGCGCTCTGAACAGACAGCGTGTTTAGCAATGGTCCTTTCTAGCTTCCCTCCCTTGTGGAGGATGTCGGTGACTGTTGGACCCTGGACCAATCAGCAGTTTTCCTGTATGGTCATCATTTTCTTTATTGGTCTTATGTGATATACATATTCTGGTTTTCGTTCAATAATTAAGTTGAACCCAAATAAGTGCTTACGCTAGAATTAATTTAAATATTAAGAGTTTATTTTTGAATCAAACTTCTGAAATAAACTTTTTGATGATATTTGGGACGCGTGTGTAAAAGGATGTAGATTTTAAAATCAGTAAATCCTGTTGCTCCACTAGGTGGTGCTGTTTAACAGGATGTGCAGTTAGTTTGTTCTGCTAAAAAGCAAGAATCATGTCTTTCCTGGTATTCTAGTTATTGACAAGATGCTTTGTGTCATTTGTGTTTAAAGTTAAGCACGTCCTATTAGACAACATATTTAAGTTATAAGCATCACTAACTGATCTGTAAATCAATGTGGAGTCAGAAATTATTTCCACAATAGGTTTGTTGTGTGAAATGTGCAAGATATGCTACGTTTACACAACAGTCAAATGTTATTGTGTTCTAGTAGAAGCAGAGATTGGTAGTAACTAGTTACATTTACTCAGTTACATTTAATTAAGTTTTTGAACAAAATTTACTTTTGAGTAGTTTTATAGCACTTTTACTTCAGTAATTTTATTACTCAAGTATTGCTACCCTTGAATTAAATTTCTGGCTACTCTACCTACTGTGAATAACTTCTTGAATAAAGAACAAGCTTATTTTAAGGAAACATGCACCAGAGAGACAAAAACCTAGAGTTTGTTAAAATTAGACATCTTATTTGTTCTCAAGGTTTGTTGTTTTGGTCTTTTTTTATTACTTGCTGATCTGATTGAGCCATTTACAGGAAATAGTAAATATTGTCATTGGAAGTACTTTGCATAGTACTAAGATACTGTGTATACATTGACTGCTTTATTGCTTTCAAATTGCATTTTTGGGGAAAAAATGGTTTAGAACTGTTTCTTCTGCCTGCATTTGATGTTGTGTTATTATGTTATTCTTTGTATATTTTTAATTTTTTTGTCTTTAAAATACCAGAATTTGCACGTAACCTCATATTTCTGTCTATCCAATTACATAACTGTTCAATATTAAATCATCAGCTGTTATTAGTTACTCAGTACTTGAGTAACCTTACCGAATACTTTTTTACTCTTACATGAGTAATTTCTTGGCCGACTACTTTTTACTTTTACTTGAGTGTAATTTCTTGGCCGACTACTTTTTACTTTTACTTGAGTAATATAATATGTTGAAGTAGTGCTACTCTTACCGGAGTACAACCTTCGGCTACTCTTCTCACCTCTGAGTAGAAGTGCTTGCTTGGTTCTTCCTGAATTTGTTTGATTTTTCCTAATTTTTACAACATTCAGCTTGACGTTAAAACAATTCAGGTGAAAACAGAAACTCAAATTCAATGTGGAACAGCTTGTTACTGTTGCTTGTAGAAAAGCGATGCACAGCACGGTCCACTTAATGGACTGACTGACAAATTCACCCGCCCTCTGATTTAATGTTGGAAAAGATGGGCTAATGTTAACTGCTGAACCCCCCTTTTTTTTAATATCCAATCAAATAGTTTTTTATTGTTTGTAAAGCAAATTGCATTTTGAGTGGAAGAATCGGCTCGCAAAAAGGAAGTAATCAAAATTCCCTGAAAGGTGAAAGTGGAGCAAACAGAAGGTCTAAAAACAGCTTTTCTTCATTCTGGCAACTTGGGAGGCCTAACTATTAAAATATTTCGCCACTCAGGAAGGAGGAACATCATGTTCTCCAGTCACACGTCTCCAGGGGGGGGCTTCTACTTTACAACAGCCCGAGGTAATAATAGACCTCTGTATTTATCTTTCTTTTTTTCTATGAAAACCTCATTTAAGTTGATAATTCCCAGTGTGTCGTGTACAACCAGGGGTGAGGGCAAGCTTGCATTAGAGCCCCAGCAATCTTGTCATGTTTATGCTTTCCGAAACCCTAAATCTGCTGTTTCAAAGCAAAAATGCCATTGACAGCGAGCTTTGTTATTGTGTTCCTTTATCTAACTGAGTGCACTTTAACTTGGCAGAACAAACTACTGGAATGTTCAGTTTTTCTAAGTTTAGAGTAGATTTTTCTTAGGGATAGGCGATGCTTTTGCAGCTGTTCTGGGGTTTTGAGCTTTTGGTGTTTTCTTGATCCAGGCGCAGAAGATAGCAGTCTCTGATTTTCAATAAGCCAGGAACAGCTACGGCAACATGCCGAGTTTCTCCAAGCAGAAGAGCCCAAAAAAATACTGAACGTCCCATGAACTGCCCGGTTTGTGCTGGACGTGAACATGTTGCATATCATTGTGCATGACAGATTTTCTATGGTACACAGAAGTTAAGAAATCTCAAATCTTTCACTGATTTTTACCAACAAACAGAGGTAGAGGGATTTCTAAATTTGAAAAAAAAAAAAGCTTAAAGTATGGCCAGATAGTTTTTTTATGCTGTCCTTATTGAAGAAAGCATAACATGTCTCTGATGCAAAATCTGTAATCTAAAATAACCATCCTTTAGAAATATACATTATAGACATGATAAATCTTATCTGATAGTGTTTAGAACTAAAACAGGCATTTTTTTCCCAACATGCAAGCCTAATTTGAAATGCATTATCCTTACATGTCTGGAATAGGTATTAGAGGTGTGTGTGTGTGGGGGGGGGGGCGGAGCTATACTATAAAAAATATTTATTTCCAGCCTCCGGTTTCCCATTTTCCAGAAGATAATGGCCTAGATTTCTGAAAATAAAAAGCTCCTTTGGGTTATCGCTTAAGCCGTGAGTGTTATGGTTTTAAAGGTACAGAATCCTGTACTAGCCATTTTAACAAAAAATAGATTAGTCACAGTTTAAAATGCAAATGGTGCAACAGCCCTATTGAATGAAGGTGCACACTGTTAAAGTGCTGCTTTGTTAAAGGGAACATATCATGCAAAATCCCCTTTTTCAGCCATTATCTAAATTTGTTTGTGTACTGGGAGTCTCTAGGACTGCAGAGAATTTGAATGTAGTCTGTCTAGGAGCTTTTTTTAAGCTGTTTTGATTACCTTTTTGACCAATTACGTAAGTATTTGCTTTGGAGCTGCTAAAACAGTGTCATGGATCTCCAGCTTACCAGTCTCGCAAATCTGCCCTTTTTTAATTCTTGGAGCGATTTTTGTGGTTCAAGCTCAAGGATGCCGAAGCTACAAGTGGATAAGTCATTGGTTAGTTATCATACCGTCCCCCAGCAAACTACAAAAACGGCCGAACAGGAAAGAGTGGAACGCTCTGGCAACTGTCTCTTTAAATCCTGTAGATTTAGACGGCCCCAAAACAAGTTGCTCTCAGATGCACCTCGGAATAGGGGTAAAATGAGGGAATGTGGTGGTAATTTAAGGAGGAATTCAGACCAAAGCATTGCTGTTGTACTTTATATACACAACTGAATGATTTCAATGCGATAAGGAGGAATTGAAAAGCATGATATGTCCCATTTAAAGGCCTTCCTGATTCAGTGTCAGCATTCGATCTTCTTGGGTTGTGGTCCATCGCCATTCCACATATGGTAACATTCAACCACTTTATCTTTTAAACGTTGTCCTTATACATCAGACATCTCTTGTCCCCAAGGTATTCAGGTAATCCCTCTGATATTCTGTCAGATTTAGCTCAAAACTCTAGGCCTCTCAACAAGTACACTCAGGAATATTTTTAGTTGATGCTGAAAAATATAAACCATCTTCAGCTTCAGGTTTCTAACAGACACCTGAAGGTGGGGGGAAAATAGAGGGTGTTTGGAAGATTTCAAGACTTTACCCTCTTTGACCAAAACCCTCAGCTCCAGCTGGAGAAAAAAAAACAGACCAGGATGCCGCCGCCATCTTTCTCTGGGGATATGAAGGTTTTTTTTTTGTTGTTTTTTTTGTCTTGCAGTCATTATCCTTAGTTCAGATGTATGATGCCCTTATTAAGAAGTTGTTCATTATGGTGTTTAACCAGTATAAATTTACACAGTTCTGAGGAAAGGAAGGCAATGTCAAAAATTAGCTCTAAATCTAAATAGTAAGACAAATACACTTCAATGTCTGAGACCAAAGCAGCAAACACAGAGCTACAATAGCGGCACGATGAGATCTCCAAACTAGTTTCAGGTCTCACGGTAAAATAAGGTGAAACTCTGTGCTTGACTTAAACCTGCAACGCAGCAGTTTTTCCTCATGTCTGTTTTGTTACCCCTTAAGAAAGAAGACGGCCAAGAACTGTTGCATCAGTTGAGCTAGAGAAGGTAAAACTATACAGAAGAAATAACTAAGAGGAGGTTATTTTATGACCACGTGTTTCATTTCTGTCTGAAAGAGTTGCTTAAAAAGAAAGGAGACAAATGATAATTGCTTTGAACTGACGCGGCAGCAGACGTATCTGCTAAATTGCTTCTGCCTTTAAGAAGCATTGAGATATTCCTGTCAGCTTGTTCCACTGAAGGGACACCATGTTCCAGGTGAAGGTGTGCTCGCTATTTTCTTTCATTTAAAGATTCGTCCATGCAAGATTTCACATGCCTTTGGAACTTAACCACATTTGGTCGTGCTTTTTTAAAAGCTTTTGAGCTTTTATGTGACTTATTAGTACAAAACAGAGTATATTTATGAAGTGGAAGAAAAAGGATAAATAATTGTGAAAGGCTTTCTTTTTACAACTAACAATTTGAAAGGTAATGTAAAAAACAAAAATACTTCTAAGGTTTCCTTAATACTAGAGTCTTTATCTTTGTGATTTAATCTCTGTATAAACACCAGACAGGTCAGAGATTAATAAACAAAACAATTCCCCAAACTTTGGACACCCCACAGAGCATCGTTCAGTCATACAACGCGTATTTTAAGTTTACATAATGACAAAGTCATTATGTAAATTTACAGCCCAGGCATAGAGAGCATTATTCAAATCAGAAGCCACCAGGTCCATGCTGACTCTGGGGGAGACTCACAATTCAGGTGAGAGAATATGTTGATGGCAATTTGTGCTCTTGACCCATCTCATCTTTGTGTAGGGTGGCAAGAAGAAAGTCGTTTAAAATCCAGTTTGCAACTTGTAACTCCATGTATGTGGAAATGTGCTCTGGTTTTCCAATGACACCAAAGCGCCACTTTATGATCTATGTGCAACATCCCGTGTATGATTGCATCACCGCTCATCATCCTGAACACACAGCACCATGCTGTGGTCATGCTTTTCTTTAGCAGTGACATGAACGCCAGTCAGAGATGGCGAAAAGATGAATGAAGCTACATACTGACCAGTACTGGGAGCAAACCTGTTTAGAGGCTGCAGAAGACTTGAGCAAAAGGTCAGCTTCCAGCAAGTTACTTAAACATAAACATAGAGGCGGGGCTTCATTCAAATGGTTTCCATCAAAAGCACGTTTATATCGCAGAATGGCCAAATCAAAGTCCAGACCTAAATCTGAGCAGAAATTTGTGGCAAAAACTGTAAAACCTGACCGAGGCTGAAGAATATTTTTGCAAAGATCGGGCAAAACTGACATGCACACCACACTTTTCAGATTTTCAGTGTTTTAGTGATTTAAAACACCGTCATTTTCCATCTAGTTCACAATTATGTACTATTTTGTGTTGGTTTACCAGGTTACCTCACAAACTGTGTTTGTAGGAATAAAGTGACAATATCTGAAAAAAGTTAAGAGTATGAACAATTTAGCCACAACATCTCAGAGAATAAACATTTTCTGAATGAAACAGATGTTTATTTGCTAAAGTAAATGCTTGGAAATCTGTTTAAAATAGTTATTACACAAATGACACAATTTAGCTAAACATTGTGCCATTTAAACAACCAGGTAAGGTGCAGAGTCGGGACAGTAAATGGAAACATGAGCAATACGGTTTTGGGAATATAATATAATATAATCTGTCCCACAAAAGCTGAGTTATCAGTTCATCTTTGAGAAAGCTGGAGGTTGGATGATTGGTAGTGGCATGTTTGTGCTCCATAGTCCCTAATCCAGAATTCTAGTAAACACGAGGAGTGCTACGGGTTAGAGGGGGTAAAAACCCTCCAAAGATCCAAACCGCTAGAATTTAATTCCTTTCAGTCTGAAACCTGGACCACCTCCCAGGCTTGTAATCAGTCCGGGTTCACCGTGGGTCCTCAGTCAAGTGTGTTTGTAGCAACAGCTTAAGCAAATACGAGTGGGCATTCGTGTGCACTGGAACCAGCCGATCCAAACAGCGGAACCGGCAGCGATATTGTTTCTTTCTCTGGTGCTGAAAATGAACCGGCGGCGGTGTCTCTTGTTATGGTTTGGTTTTCTCTTCCAACCTTTGAGTTGAAAAGTTCTCCCCGGGCTTAGCGGGCCAGTTGTGTGGTTTCCTGAGTATCCTGTGTGTGAGAAGAGCCCCCACACTGAGGGAGGACTGTCACCGCACACATGGGAGGAAAAACAGGCAGCAGCATCAGGTCGGGCTACTCTTTGTTTAGAATGGTTTTATTGTTCTTCATCCTCTTCCAAGGGGGGGGGGAAATAAATAGCTCTGCCTAACCAAAGGATTTTGCCTCCCTCACTGCTATGAATGCGCCGCCATAAGAAAGGCATTACCAGCGGTTACGGGCGCTCGGCCCCTGCTGGAAATGTTCTCTCTCTCTCCGTCTGTTTTTCCTTCGCGAGCTCTTCTGGGACACGTGAAAGAAATGTTCTCTCTCCTTTTGTCCCGGTCAACTTCCTGAAAGTGAACATGAAGAATTTCGACCAGGATTTGATTTGTCACAGTTGGCCTCATTTCTGTGAAGCACTTTGCGGATTTTGAGTATGGGACACACACTGTCAGGTGACGTTTGGGTTGTTTTTTTTCAATGTTTTCGTCCTCTCAACACGCAGTTATGCCAGCTGCACATGTCCAACAACTCTAACAGCAATAAGGTCCTGGGTTTGAACCCCGGGCTCTTTCTGCATGGAGTTTGAATGCTCTCCTTGTGCGTGTGTGGCTACCCTCCTGGGTACTCCGGCTTCCCCCCACAGTCCAAAAACATGACTGTTAGGTCACTCTAAATTGTCCTTAGGTGTGAGTGTGTGCATGCATGGTAGTCTGCCCAGTATGTCTAAGTTTTTCCCTGTGATAGACTGCCGACCTGTCCAGGGTGACCTCCAGAGATGTGCACCCCAATGGGAGATGGCCTTCACTTTCATGTTCATCAAACCAATCTTTCACCAGTCTTGCTGTGTGTATTGGTGCATTGTCATCCTGATACACGGCACCTCCTTCAGGATACAATGTTTGAACCATTGGATGCACATGGTCCTCCAGAATGGTTCGGTAGTCCTTGGCAGTGACGCGCCCATCTAGCACAAGTATGGGGCCAAGGGAATGCCATGATATGGCAGTCCAAACCATCACTGATCCACCCCCATGCTTCACTCTGGGCATGCAACAGTCTGGGTGGTACGCTTCTTTGGACCTTCTCCACACCGTAACTTTCCCAGATGTGGGGAAAACAGTAAAGGTGGACTCATCAGAGAACAATACATGTTTCAAATTGTCCACAGCCCAAGATTTGCGCTCCTTGCACCATTGAAACCGACGTTTGGCATTGGCACGAGTGACCAAAGGTTTGGCTATGGCAGCCCGGCCGTGGATATTGACCCTGTGGAGCTCCCGACAAACAGTTTTGGTGGAAACAGGAGAGTTGAGGTGCACATTTAATTCTGCCATGATTTGGGGAGCCGTGGTTTTATGTTTTTTGGATACAATCCGGGTTAGCACCCGAACATCCCTTTCAGACAGCTTCCTCTTGTGTCCACAGTTAATCCTGCTGGATGTGGTTTGTCCTTCTTGGTGGTATGCTGACATTACCCTGGATACTGGGGCTCTTGATAAATCACAAAGACTTGCTGTCTTGGTCACAGATGCAAGGCAAGACGTGCACCAACAATTTGTCCTCTTTTGAACTCTGGTATGTCACCCATAATGTTGTGTGCATTGCAATACTTTGAGCAAAACTGTGCTCTTACCCTGCTAATTGGACCTTCACACTCTGCTCTTATTGGTTCAATGTGCAATTAATGAAGATTGGCCACCAGGCTGGACCAATTTAGCCATGAAACCTCCCACACTAAAATGAGAGGTGTTTCAGTTTCATTGTCCAACCCCTGTATGTATGTATATATATATATATATATATATATATATATATATATATATAGTTTATAGAAGTAATAACATTTGGACCAATAGAGGAGAGATCAAAAGTTAGCACACAGTTTCAGCTGTTTCAGCTAGAAACCACTAATCAGGCCCGAAATCTGGGAGTAGTGATGGACTCAGACCTGAACCTCCAAAAGCACCTAAAGACAGTTACAAGCTTGGCCTTCTATCACCTGAAGAACATTTCTAGGATTAAAGGACTGATGTCTCAGCAGGATCTGGAAAAACTAATCCATGCGTTTATTTTTAGTCGAATAGATTATTGCAACGGTATTTTCACAGGTCTGCCTAAAAAGTGGATCAGACAGCTGCAGCTGATCCAGAATGCTGCTGCCCGCGTCCTCACTAAGACTAAGAAAGTAGAGAACATCACCCCAGTTCTAAAGTCCTTCCACTGGCTCCCTGTATCTCAGAGAATAGACTTTAAAATACTTCTGTTAGTCTATAAATCCCTAAATGGCTTAGCACCTAAATACATCACAGACTTGTTTTCAGTGTATCAACCATCCAGACCACTAAGGTCTTATGGCTCCAGCCTACTCTGCATACCTAGAACCAGAACCAAACAAGGAGAAGCAGCATTTAGTTCCTATGCTCCACTTATCTGGAACAAACTTCCAGAAAATTTTAAAGGTGCGGAAAGCCTAAGTTCCTTTAAATCAAGATTAAAAACACATTTGTTTAGGATTGCCTTCAACTGTTCTAGTTAACTGAATCACCACTTTTTTGTTCTATTTTCTATCTACATTTTATTCCTACTTGCTTTTATTCTGTTTTAATTTGCTATATTTTAATCATGTAAAGCACTTTGCATTGTCCCTGTACTGAATTGTGCTATATAAATAAATTTGCCTTGCCTTGCCTAGTGAGAAATTATATGGAGCAACAGAACTGCTTTCTGATTGGTTCACTGAGTCATTTCAAGCCATTTGTTGCAGTGATGCGGTTTACTTTCACAAAGGATTGAACAACGCGGCGAAACCAGGATGGGTTGCAAAAGTGAAGCGGAAAGACTCCTCCAACCTCCATTTGCGATCTCTGTGTTCACGTTCTTGCCACAGGGTTATGGAAGGACTGGGTGTTTTCATACGTACGTTTAAGGAGTTACAAAGAACTTTAAAGAGCTTTAAGAGTTTTTAAAGTGGTACTGGACAGAACATGTGGGCAGAACAACAGCAAAGTTGAGACAATGACGTTTGATTGCGAGATGACATGTAAATTAAAGAATTTCGACATTGCTCTTCCTTTTTCTAAAGCATTATGAAACGCTGCCTCTTGTCATCTACCCAGATGTCATTTATTATTTGAATGTGACGAAGTAACGTGATTTACATAAACAAATGTTCGATTACAGACATGATATCATTTCTGAGGGAACGGACGCGGTTATGTAAGAGCTTCACAGGGCTGACAACAGTAGTCGGCGAACTAATGTTTCATGCAAACTTTACATTTTGACCTATAGTTCATGCATTTTAAACAGTAAGTGCAGTTAGTATGAAATAAAGCAAATGTCCTTTACTTTAAGGGCTTTGTATAACATTAGAAACAATCAGTTTGTTTTTTTCAATGTTATCCTGACTCAAGAGAGACTGATGGAGTTTTTAAAGTAGCGTACATCAATGTCACATTCAAAACAAGAAAGCCTTTAACTGGGACCTCAGTTTTAGCCCAAAGAGTGTGACTGAAGCAGCATATCTGGATGAAACTCTTTTACTGGGCTTTGTTGAATCTTTATGAGCCAAGTCTTTTATTATTATTATTATTATTATTATTATTATTATTATTATTATTATAAACCCAGACTTTGTAGCACACATCCCAGTTAGGAGATCACACATGTGGCCGCATCTGTTCCAAATAATTTTCTACCGGTCACCTAATATTCGAGTTCTTCTAAGAAAGAGCCGTTAAATGAGGCTCGTCTGTAACCGCATCTGTTAGTGTGTGGATGCAGAATGGGAACAATACCATCTGCCACTGACAAAACAAACCTCACATGGAAAACAGGAGGGAAGAGAGGCATAAAGGACACAGGTTATAAAAAAAGAGAGAGAGAGGGGAGGTCAGTTATGAACATTTCTGGCATTCCTGAGCTTCATGCAGCAGCAGGACTTTCTTTAGAGGAAGCGGTCCATCCAGCAAAGAGCCACCAGACAAGGACCCCGCAGGAAGTCCTGCTCTCTCCTTATTGGCTGCTGCAGCTCAGAGCCTAAAACAGGAGGAAGAGCACATTAGAGCAAGAATTCAGGCAAGCGCTGATATTGTTTAACCTGACACAAGTAAACATGAAAGAGAAAGAAACTTTGCTACCTTGGAATGGATTACTCCCGCTTCCTCTTTACAGGATGCTGGCATTTCCTGTTCAGAGAAGCCATTGGATATTTATGGAAGTCAGGCCCAAGAGAGCTTTTTTTTTTTCTTTTTCTCTCCTCCCTCCAACCGTGATACTCGGTTCTGTAAATAGGTATGTTGACTCGAAAAACAGAGGCTCTATGAGCAATGTGGTCCCAGAGCAATGTTTGGCAAAGAGGTCTCCCCCGTCTTTCAGCATTAAGAGTCAAACAGACACGATGCAAAATTACACATGAAAAAAAAATTGAGTCCACCGGTTAGCCCTTTAAAGTGAAACAAGTTCTGCGCTAAAGCGATTGATTCTCACAGCAGGTGGTGTCATATTTTTGTATCTATTTTTGAGGCTTCCTGTGTTTAACATTAAATTAGAGCTGAACTGCTGTTCCTTGATGGAAAGATTATATTTGTATAAAATTCATAAATAAAATATATTTTACGATCTTGCCGATCGGTTTTAATTTATTCTTAGACAGCATTAGAACAGAATGACCAGAATCCATCTTTTAAAAAAAGGTATAAAACTCCTTTAAAGTAACCTGGTCAAAGAGACTGAAAAATCTACAACCCCCATCCCCATTGGCAAAGATGTTTAACATTTAGGGCTGGACGATATATAAAAAACATATTGATATAATAGAAGTCATACTGGATTGATATTGATAATTATCAACAAATTCAAAACATATATTTTAAGTGCAACCCTGGCCATTTTATGCTGTTGCTTAGAGACCTATTTTTAGATACACACAAACCCTGAATTCAAACTCAACCTTTTATTCAACCAACTTTTTACCAAAACTACAACTTTTGAAAAAAGCAAATAGAACGTGTGCTCTCTAAACCCTTTGAAGTGGGCGGAGCTTGGTTCCTGGGTCTGTGTTTGTGATTGGCTAGGAGGATGTAATGACTGTAATATTAACCTACATGGCTAAAATGGATAAGGATGGAAAACTTTTATTCTATTAAACTTTTTATTGACCCTTTTTTCTATCATCGATATACGACAATCGATCGATGTATATCATTATTGAATTATTGTCCAGCCCTAATAAAAATCCTTTAATAACGCTTTTTAAGCATGATCTCCCACCTCCTCCTCGATGATCCCAGTTCCAGTGGTTCTGAACTTTTCCCCCCCTTTTTGTTGTTCAGTCATGTTTTCCACATTATGCCACAAACCATATGCTTTCGTTACCCTCCTTTTTTAATAGTTATGTAATGTTTCAGGAAAATTTATTTTACTCTTAAGCCTATAAAGCCACCATGTATCCATGGTATTTATGGTTCCCCTATAACCATAAAAAACAAGTCAATGTTTTATTGCAGGTATAAAACTAGATAAGCCAACTTTTATCAAAAGGAGGTCAAGTAGATTTAGACTAATTTATTTTGTGTCGTTGAAGCGAGGGCAAAAATGGCTCTCTGGCTTGTGGAAAGTTGTTGACCCCTGTCCTAGATGAATGAGGTGTTTTAACTCGTTAGGTAATTGTTTGAGAAGTAAATGAAGGTGTGTTGAAAAAGCATACAAAAACGACAACAGTGTCTGATACAAAAGCACATGTAATTATTTCTTTTTTTTTCTTTTCTTAGTACATTTTGCAATGCATGCCATAAACAAACACATATTTATATTAACATTATGTCCACAAGGACAAGTGCAAACCTTCCTGAAATTCAAGAGCAGGAAAAACAACAGGAATAAGTCAAAGTTGCTTTGCAAAAAAAAGAATTATATGGATGCTGAACATTGATCAACTGGCAGAACATTTTTTCCAACCCTCACAACATACATATTTGTACTTTAAGTTTCAGAAATTCTCACCAAGAATCTGAAGGCAGGACCCACATATTTCTATAAATACAGATCACGTTGTTACGGTCTCATAACACATTAAATAACTCTTGGAAACTTCTAAGCTTTCCTCTTTCTTGGACAAAGAGCATTGAAACCCAGTAGCAACCTTCCAAATAGGTACAAAACATCCTGTGCAACCTGTGCAATAGCCCAACACATAAGGTTTAAACTGAATTTAACAAAAGAAGTGGCACATCATGTTCAGGTAATGTGGCAAAAACAGAGGGATGGTGAACAGCTTCTATGTACAGTACACTGTGCAACAGCGGATTATGCTTCATGAGCCTTTTTAGTCCAACAAACAAAAACAAAAAAATAAAGAAAAAGTGCTCAAGATTGTCTTAAAATATAAGAACGCTACTATGTCAGACTTAAACTCGGGCATTTATGTGGCTCGAACATTAAGGGGCCGAGGCAATATGAGGCAAACATAAATAAACATTTAAAAAAACAAACAAAAAAAAAAAAACATTTTAATGTCTGGCTTCAGCATAGGTGCTGCCCTCTGTTGCATTTCCTTTTTTTTCTTCTTCTCTTAATAGACCCAAGTTTCAATTCTTTGCCGTCTTCAAACGGTTACAGAGAAGTTATGTACAAGTCGACTGGGAGATACGGCATTCTGGTGGGTGAAGAAAGAAAGAAAAAGAAAGAAAGAGCCGCGGCCCAGTCCGACGGGTCGTAGAGGTAAAAAAGACACCAGTGCAGGGGGGGTGAACTAGACAGTGTGCAGCCGAGCTTTGTTCATTTCTGTCACTTTTAAGGCAGTCGTGCAACAAGGTCTCTCTATGTCGTCTCCCACTCTTTTCCGCTTCATCCTTCCTCGAAGGCTTCGCCTGTGCAGCTTTTCCAAGTCAGTTCAAAAGCACGGTCACAAAAAAAAAAAAAAAGAAACAGCCAGAGGTACGAAGCCGCAAACAGCTGAGCTCAAAGACATCACAGCAGTAAAGGCAGCTTGGCATAAAGCAGCCGTCGAACATCGGGGGCCTCGAAGCTGCAGCCTCGCCGGCTCCCAGCCTCTGCTCCGTTGAGTTTGAATCCCTCTAGTCCCTCACCAACGAGTGAAACATGGGTCAGCATATCAGCTCCTGCTTTATCTCAGGTCGCGTGGGGAAGGGCGGCTCGCTGAAGGAGAAGGCGCCGAGGCCCGCCTTGAGCCCGCCCTGCCCCGGGCACATGAGGAACGACTCAAACGATCCCAGCTCCGGGGAGTGAGCCGGGCTCTCGGGCTCCGATTCCGACTGGCTCATCTCGTTGTCGTCCAGCGAGAAGGCCAACATCTTCTGGAGGAGCGGTTGGGAGAGGGGGTGGGGGTTCAGCCAGGGATGTTTGAGACATGCTTCTGCCGTGGCTCTCTTCCTGCGCACACAAACACAATAACACTTTTTAATGAGTGGAAATTCCCACGGAGTTTACGTAACCGTCGGATGGCTCGGATCTTCCGGATTCAATCGATTCTCTCAGGCGTCGACTACGTTTTCTTTTCATCACTGGGTTTGTAAAACCACATAAATTATACTTTTCTCTCTAAAAAGTTCTCCTTGTCTCATTGAAAACAACAATCATAAGAAATACTTTCATTTCCCCCCCAAGTGTTACCACTAATCTGTTGCAATTAAGTGATACTGGCTCAAAATTGTGGCTTTGGCTGTGAGGCGGATAAATTACAGTTGCAAATTGAGGCCTCTTAGCCGGAGCCACCCAATTAGGGTAAAAGTGAGGTTAATCAGAGTTTCATGATTTATTTTTTTTGTCTTAAGTCTTCAAATCTTGGAAATTTACAGTACAGTCACATTTTGCAGAACAGGAAATCACTTTTTTTCACATTGACTTAAATCTTGTAACCATACGGACGTAGTTCCGGCAGCTTGAACATGACTCACTTCCTTCGTGTGTCAATCCGATAAAAGATGATGCAAATGGAAGCGGATTACTGATTTAGCTAAACGCATCCAAAAAGCACCATCTTGTTCTCTATTGTCCAACACTAGGAATATTGCTTTTGCTCCTTTTGTAGAGTAAATCTGCCACTGACCCGGCAAGGAAAGCAGATCTACAGGACCGGGTGTCTAAGCTGCCGGGACATGATAAGACAAAAAAAACAAATTATCTTTCTGAATAAAGTCCTCACCTGGGGTTTTTCACCAATAAGGACTTGATAAAGTCAACTGCCAGGGAGGAGATCCTATCAAACATTTCCTCTGAATAGTCTATGTTGACTTGAGAGATGTTGAGGAATGTCTTCTGGTTGTCATCACCCAGAAAGGGAGACTCGCCCGTCAGCATGACGCAGATCAGGACCCCGATGCTCCTGGAACAGAGAGAGGAAGAAGGACGTTAGGGGGGCGAAGGTGTCGTCTTTGATGGTTACAGAGACGCCACACAACAACTAATCTGCCTGACTTCCTCCAAACCCCTGGTTCTCACATTATGCTACAAGTGCCACTGGCGGTCCTTGGGCTGCCCTCGGTGATAGCGGTGAACGGATCAAGCGTGACATAGAGCTATTATCTACAAACAGCCGAAAAGATAACTTGTTCCAGCACACGGACCGTGGCTTTATCAGAAGGCTTTAGAGCTCCCAGTACGAACCGAAGAAGAACACAGCGAACGAGCAACATGTGTTGCTGTCTACTTCCGCTGCGTTCCCGCTACGTCTGAAGTCTGATCTTCGCTAAATCATGTCCGGACTGACCACTATTAGCAACACAATCTAATGCCACTGTATTTTTCAAAACATTTTAAAGCCATAACAAACTCTAAACCCCATTGTTTTATGGCCGGGACCTCAAACTTTGGCCCTTGAAAGCAAGGGGCCAGCAGCCTTTAGATGCGTCCCTCGTCCAACAAGCCTTAATAGAACTGCTGTAATAGCTGATCGCCATGCGATCCTGTGAATGACCTGATGATTTGATTCAGATGTGTTGAAGCAGAGTTGCATCTAAAAGTTGTGGGACACCAGCAGCCCTCGAGGACTGGAGTTTGACACTTGTGCTCTAAGGTTTTAAAAAGCACGTCAAGGTGGTGGAACTTGAAAGAAGTTAGATTTACTGAGGTTGAGAACCTTTACGCTAACCTGTTAATCAATTCCAATAAAGAAGAAAAAAAGAAGTCAAGAGGTATAAAAAGGATTTATGTCCCTGTTCTGTGTACATCCTGAATATATTTCCATGCCAAAGAAGCACTCTTACCACATGTCCGTCGCGGTGCTGATGGGTTCGTAGTTCAGGATTTCTGGTGCTGGAAACGAGAAACAAAAGACCCAATAAGCCATGAATAAAAAAAAACCTGAAGTCTGAAAAGACTCAGAAGAATCTGGGAAGTGAAAACCTGAAACCAGAACTCACCCACATATTCTGGGGTACCCAGGATCTCCCTGACCTCTGTGATCTTCTCCATCCTCCTAGACAAGCCAAAGTCCACAATGCGAATGTCCCCCAGGGGTCTGGCACTGGTCAGCAAGATGTTCTGGGGCTGGAGGGAAAACGCACAAAGATTAGGCAAAGTTATGTTATGCAATGACTATATATAAACACACACACACACACACACACACACACTTGAAGCGGCCTCAGCTCTTACAGCTGCCGTCATCAACCGTGTGAATGAAGTGAAGACATTTTGGCTTGCTAGTCTGGAGAGGATTAGGGGTGTAGTTCATGAGTTTACAGGTCACTGTTCTGATTTTAGCTAATCCACGGAGCCTTTCAGGTACCACACAGAAACCACATAGGACGTTTGTTTATGGGTCAGAAGAACCAAAGTGGACATACAACCAATTTTTTCTTGGCTTAAGGATAAAGTTTGCAGACTTTCATCGAAAGCATGATTGCGTAAGAAGCCACCAGAAACGTGTTAATTTGTCAGAAAGTTGAACACTTAGTCACAGCAGGAAGCACTGAGGTAAACATGGTTCTGCTGAGACCACTGGCCAACCCACTCCTCCAAGGAACCATGAGCTCTGGTTGCATAACTGTGCGCCTCAAGGGCGTACAGTACATTGTCCTCTGCTGTCCTACAAACGCTGTGCGCTTACTTTCAGATCCAGATGGACGACATTGTTTCGATGCAGGAAGGCGACGCCGTTAAGGATCTGCTTGGCTAGTCGGATCACATCTTTCTCTTTGAAGGCCTCGTCGTCCTCGGCCACGCACTGGTCGAAGATCTCCCCTCCTGCGGCACTGCAAAGACAGCACAAGAGGGAATTATTGGTCATGCATTACATGTGTCATACCGTCCCTTAAAACCGCTGCATACATTTATTTAAGTTTGAATCACATATGTTAAGAGCAACACATGCAAACCTGTGCAAATCTAGCCTATAAACCCAAAGTAACTTCCACTTTCCTAAACGCTAAGCAACCAAACATCTATTCATTACTGTACTTTGGTTTTAAAGAGCAAAGTTCGTCCACATGTACACTTGCAGAAGGGCTGAGCATAAATCAATAACGTTTTAGGCACCCTGCCTGCGACTGTACCTTTCTCCTCTTAGAGAATATTATTCAGATAAGAATGGTTACATGAGGTAAGTGGCTTAGATAAGATCTATTACACCCTGATATGCAGCCATTGACCTCAGTAAAATAGGAGGAAGAAGCAGAAGCCAACAATGCACAACTAATCAAAGCTTAGAACATTTCTGAATACAAAAGGAAATGATGTTAAACCTCTATGAAGCCACAGAAAGAGGGCCGCGTAGCCTCAGACTGCAAGGTTCTCCCACTTGTTTCCAAAAGAAAACATTTTGGACTCAAAGCTGGAGGCAGAAATGCTCAGATTCCTCAGGGCTCTCAAATGTTCTTGTGTAACAGTTACTAAGTAAAGTGGATACATGGTGGATTTATGTTAGATGCCTGAGATCAATCAGATCAGAGCCTCAAGCTGAAAGGTCTCCCCCTCCAAAAAAAAAGGAAAAGAAAAGAAACTACAACCATGTGCCGGGGATTTAGACGGCACACATACTTTTCAACCTCAGGAGGGAACATTGGGAGAAAGCCTTGGGCACCATCTTACATAACCAGCACCTTCTCATCTCTTACCCTGTACTTTCATTTACCTTCTACTGTAAAATTAAATATCATGCACATTTTTATTTATTGGTCTTTTCCGGACATCCCTAAATATTTGTGTTTTTGTTTTAATGGGATCAACAAGCATAACCAATGATGGTTCTCAAAGCAGCTAAACACAGTTAACGCTGACGATTTAAAAAAAAATAAAAAAATAAAAATTCTACACCAATTTGAGGCAAATCCATGTGTCCATGCCTTAATTTCACCGATTCTTTTCCCGGTAAAGAGAAAACTCTTTGTCTTACTGGGTCACAGTTCCCAAAACTAAAACTCTAATCTGTCAACGTTAACGTCTCCTGGCTGCGAGCACTTACTGTCTGTCTGAACAGTCACGCACCCGAAAGGACAAAGTGCTTCACTGCCTTCATTAAGCTGTCAAGCCATGACAAATATGCTATCTTGATAAAGTCTCTTTTGCCTAATTTCAACGGAGTCAACACAATTTTAACCAAGAACAGCTCTGTTGTCCCTCTTTCTAAGAAAGGTCAGGCACTTGACGTTGTTTTGGGAGCCACAGCGACTAACTCAGTCTCAATGGTGAGGTAAAAAGAATAAAATAAGTCATTGTCCTGGTTTAAAAAAAAAAAAAAAAAAAAACTAAATAAGCATATAATCTGCTGGAAAAGCCATTTGATCAAAGCCAACTTTGGCGTACCACCGAGGCGGGGGCTGGTTTAAGTCGGCGCTCTGCCAACCAGTGTCACGAAGGATAACCTTACAGCTGGATGCCTTTCCTGCACAATAAGTTTGAGTTTGTGACGGTTCAGCAGAAGTCCAGTGAAGTCAGTGTTATGTCACACATTGACTTGAAGAAGAAGAGAAAAAAAAAAAAAAAAACAGGGGAACATTAAAAACAAAACGAAAAAGACTTCTGCTTTCTAAGAAGAGAGAAAAATATGTATATTTTACACACTGAAGTTACAGTAACTACCTTAGTTGTGCATGAAAAAAAAAAAAAGGTGCTAAGCCTCGTGGTAGAGCTTTAACTATGCACACACGGAAATGAAAAAGCTGGTTTTCACGGAAAGCGCTTCACTATGACTTGAAGAGTCAATGGCTAAAAAAAAAAAAAAAAAAAAAAAGTACCTTTGAGAACTCATTTGTCATCAAAGTGACAATCAGTAAAATGTGGCGTCATTTTGCTGCAGGTTTCTGTGGAACTGACACATAATGAAGCTTGCACTTTTCAGGCTATCATAACTCATCTTCTGCCCTTTCTCTGTCATTGGCGCGGATGTGGTTGTGGCCGTGACACGTACAGCGGTGCGTGCGCAACATCTAGAGCACAAGCATGGCGCTTTGAGCTGCTTTTGGAAGCCTGGCTTGGTGCTTGCATTTAAAAGCCACAGGAAATGGAAAATGGTTTGCGATTCTTGAAAATGAGGTGTAACACTTCAGAGATGCCGGTTCTCGCTGGCTTACCGGTTTCGCTTTGGGTGTTTGGGCAGGTTTGAGGCCTCGCGTGCAGGGAAGGCGATGGTGTCTGACATTTAAAAAACCCTACCACTGAGTATTGGCACATTGTTCGTGTGCAATAAGGTTTAACTGGAGGCTCACGCAGACTGACCTCCTGTTATGTTTTCTCTGCAGGCATGCAGAGTTGAACTGTGGCGCTACTTCCCCCCCCCCCCTTCACGCTTTATTCAAGCGGTCAAATGCTGCCACAGAGCAGCTTTTGTTTTGCAGAAGCCCTCCATGTCTGGGATTGAAATGACCAGTGAGGACTGGATAGGAGGAGGTCCTCAGCTTGGTCACCGAGCCTACACAATGTTGGCTTCCTCTAATGAGTCAAATGAGGTAATTCAGCTGCTACACTGCAAAAACGGATCTAAAAATAAGCAAAATGTTCTTAAAAATAGTGTTTTTGTCCTTTATCTGAGCAGGTAAATATGATCATTTGCCAATGGAATGAGTATTTTGACGCCTAAATTAAGATAATTAGACACCCTGCACTTGAAAGAAGATGATGGAGATGAATTGTTCCTATTTTAAGTGCACAAATCTTATTCTATTGGCAGATCATCTTATTTACCTGCTCAAATCAAAGACAGATACACTAATTATAAGAACATTTTACTTATTTTTAGTTCCGTTTTTGCAGTGTAAGCAGTCTTTCCAAATTCTAATGCACAAAGTCATTGTAGCAGCCGAGGGACATTTACATGTTACATCATGGAATATTCTACCATAATAGTCCAGAGCCAGACAGCCGGTATGGCTCCCCTCCTGTGGCGACAATGACTCGCCAGTTCACATGTTTAGTCAAGGGTCTTAAGCGCTGATGAGCAAGTTTCAAATGAGTAATCCGCGGCTAAATTTGTCGTTTACTCGCAGTGCGCCACATGCAGTTCTGCAACACCAGTGTTTAAAGTGACAGTTCCTGTCACTTAGCACAGCTAGAGGAAATTTCCATATAAGGCAGACTGTCTGCAACAATAACTCAAGGTTGCACATTGGACGCGTGTCTCCTGTATTCAGAAGAAAACCCTGAAGCTTTGTTTATGCAAATCACGGCATGTTGCATGACAAGATTCGCCCTGACGCCAGGATCGATTTAGGGAGAAAACCCTTTTACCTTTAGAGACTGCTTCATTTGTGATCATTTAGAGATGTTCTGATTCTAGGGGGATGTGTCGTCCCATCATTAGGTTTTAGCTTTTCTTTTCAAAGTGAGGTATTATTGAATAAATTGCATCTGTCTCATCAGTAGTAGAGCAAGCAGGCAGTGTTATAAGCTGTGTTTGCAAACAGAAACTTTAGGAAACTACTGCGAAGCAGAGCACGGACTTTCTCAGACCGCTGCTGAGTGCTGACTTACCACTCCAGAACGAGGATAATTTCGGAGCTGGTTTCGTAGACCTCATGCAGTCCCACCACATAGGGGTTAGCCTTGGCCAACTCCAACACAGCTATCTCGTTTAAGATGTCCATGCGGCAGTCCGCTCCCTTCCGCCTCTTTCGCAGAAACTTGGCAGCGTACGGCTTTCCTGTTGCCTTCTCGGTGCACTTCTTCACCACGGCAAACTTTCCCCTGGAAACCACAAGGGTGGGAAGACAAGAAGGGGGTGATTAGCAGAGAGGCAGAAAAATGACATGTGAGCGATTGCTTACGGTGAAGCCGGCGGTGAATTTGTGCGCGACAGAAAGGAACGGTTATGGGGATGGCGCCCTGAGATAAGGCCGGTCAGAATCATCACTTGAAAGCGCCGACCGTTATTGAACGCAGATCTGCTCTGTTGAGAGTGCGCCATCAGATGTTCGGCTGAGTTTCTCCATTCCCCTCCTTTGTCTCTGGGCTTCAGGAGGGTCTGACAAGAGGCAGATAAGCGTGAAGCTTTTGGCGAGGGCCCGCTGAAAGTGGGCAAGGACGCGATAAGGGAACGGGTCAAACAAAAACACAGGGATGCCAGAACGGGGTTGCGGGAAATCCAAATTATCAAAACAACAAATTACCCAGCTGAGTTTAAAAAAAAAGGGACACCAAAGACTACTGAGATAAAGTTTTCTGCAGATGAAGTAAAAAAAAGAAAAGAAAAAAGGTGTTCGGGGTCACCCGTGGGTGCGGCAGGATGTCCAGCGTGTGTAAAATTGCCACCATGTGTCAAACTGACACAATTACCAACCAGTCCCCCCCCCTCCTCCCACACTGATTATGAGGCCTCGTCCACTTCCCTTTCTTCCCAGCTGACAGCAGCGAGGACAAATGGAATAGTGTCAATGCCTCCGCCCAGACCCTTAGGAAGAGACTGCTTCTCCTTTGACAAGTCACACAAAAGCTGACCAGTCAGCTAAAAACAGCGGCCTCCAGACCAGGACCACCCACCTGACCCAGGCCGGGCCAGGCTGGGGGGGGGGGGGGTAACTAGCCTCAGGTCTGCTGGACTGTTATAAGCATGCAAAAAGAAGTGGACACTACACTGTAAACATCCTTGTCTGAGGAGGAACTCTGAGCCTTAAGACAACAAAGCAGAATGTGCAGAGTTGAAGAACGGGGCTGAATGTAAATGAAAACAGCAGCCAGCGTGGTTCCAGACACATTCCCACACAGTTTTAACCCAGGACCACTGAGCGCCTGACCAAAAAAAAAAAAAAAAAACAGCAACTCTTCTGGCTTGGCTCCGTTCTGGCTCCAGGGCCGGGCCGCGGTGGAGGCCCGGATCCTTCGTCTCTTGTGCAGTTAACCGGCCTCGCAGAATGGCGACGTGTCGCCGTTTAGCGTGGAAAAAAAAAGGCAAAAGCCGTCACAGCCCTTTTCATACTTAATTAGCCAAGTTCGGATCTGTGGGGTGGGAACTACATACGGAGTGAAAAGAAGTGACAAGTGGAAACATAAAAGAGCGACAGGAGGCCTTTTCATAGGTTGACAACAGGTCAGAGGTCACCAAACAGGGCCACCTTCCAGCTGGCTGCGTTCACACTCTAATGTTTCAGAGGCACAGAACCGTTCAGGTAATATTTCAAGCAGAAGGTTTGCTTCACATATTTATTTTTTTTGCGATTCTATGTGAAAGTTTCATTCTCTAACATTTGGGGTTGCCATTACACAGCGGAGAGGGTTAACATTTAGGGTCATCTTCCAATAAAATCTGTTAAAAACAACCGTCTTCCATCATCCACTTTAAAAGGACATAAAACCAATTGCATTTCAGAGATTTTCAATCATTTGTTTGAGAAATCATCTTCCTGGTGCGTCTGCGCTTTGTTTCCCACGGCAGGTCGCCGACTCGTGTGCAATGTGAAACAACAGGTCTTGCGACTCGAATTTGCCTGTTTCACAGACGGAAGACAAGTTCCTCTTCCTGGTTTAGAGCCGTGCATTTTTATGCGCGCTTCTCTGAGGGGGAGCCTAGCTCATATCACAAAGCCTGATGATTAAACCTGAAATAAAAAAAAAAAAACCTCATGGTTTTTCTAACTTGACACGGTTAAAAGAAATCAAGGGTGGAAATATTGAAGCCGGCACCACCGGTCTCTAATATGGTAAACAAAATAATGTTCAGACTTTACACCTGATTTCCTGCTGCGTGCCTGCATACATTCCTTCGCCTAATGTGATTATGGGGCCCGAGCTCAGGATGTTGTCGGGGTTGAAGTCATGAGAGACGGAAGGAGTTGTCAGAGCGTGCTCTAATCTGGACCTCATGGGCATCCTAAAGCTCGTAGCGGCTGCTGTCACAGTTATCAGCGTCTGAAATCAGAACCGGCCCCGTCCCGTCAATCAGAAGGCGGGTTTATTATGGAACACGGGACACTAATGAAACCAGGGCTGCACAATATTAGGACATCATGACATTGCAGTATCATTGCTGAGAACTGAGAGGATGGCATTGATTGTGATTAACCTACATTTCCCTCTAATCTCTTTTTCTGTCATCACAGTAACCCCACCAATGAGCCTGGGCTTTTGGGTCTTAAAGAACAGAGGAAGGCTGCCAAATATATCATTGGCAATGTGAACGGCAGGCGCCTGAAACATTATATCCTCCTAAATGTTTCCAGCAAAGGTTATATTGCACACACCGGATATCAAAATGACAATAATATTTGTTCAGATCTAAGCTAAACAGATTCGGAGAGAAGCAAAAAAGGGGGGTGTCTTGATTTTAACAAATTTGAAAGTTATGCATAAGGAAGAATGACGTCATTTGATGAAATATTGAGGGGAAACAGAACGTTTAAAATTGTAAAGAACATATCTTAAGTCTATCCACTAAGACAACTCCACAAAGTGTATTTTTTTTAGGGTAAATGTGAGGCTGAGCTCGTGAGATCTGAAACTTTAAACGACCACAATGTTAAAACCACAAACGTGGGCATACAACAGCTGGGGAGAGCAGAACGTGATGCAGTGAATGCATTAGACAGCCTTACTGTGCACGACAGCAATAAGGACACATGGAGGCATTCCAATTTTTCTCCTTCTCAAAGCAGCAAAAATGTTTGGTGATAGTAATAATCCGCTCGGAAACTTTAAGCCGATCCACAAAAGCGCATTACCGGTACGCGCGCGCGCGGCCCCTTGTGCCAAGCGCCGCTCCTTCACGAGACAGAAATAATGCTTCACATTAATAATGTCCAATTAACGCGCTCTCCGAGCACGTGCAAGGGGGGTAAATCTAACGATTCCGCGGTTTCAGGGGATCGACGCGTTGTTGCAAAGTCCGGCCGCTGAGGTAACACCGCCGGAGAATCAGCTGACGGGCGTCTTAGCCCCCGGTTCAAACAAAAACAACTCACCTGCCCAGCTCTTTGCCCGCCGCCAGCTCGTATTTGCCGGCGAACGGCTCTTTCCTGATCTGTGTGCGGATTTCCGTCACCATCCCGCTCTTGTTCATTGTTGCTGAGTTTGGCACTTGAACCGCTCCTTGGAGTTAAACACTCTATTTCCCAAAAAGAGATTCGAGGAAATAAAAAGACGTTTTTTTTTTTGGAGGGGGGGGGGGGGTTCAGCTCAACTAACAAGTCGCATAATTAAGAAAAAACAACAACGAGTTGGTTTGAGCCAAACAATGAGGTGTGAAGACACCGGGAGGCAAATCCAAGTTAAAGGCGTCCCGACCAGGTAGATGCTGAGTGTTTGACTGAGTCTGTAAACTAAAAGTGGCTTCCAGTGTAACGCAGGGAAATATCCAGCCCCGTGCGTCTGATGCGATGCGCAGCCCTGCCAGCCAATGACAGCGCTGAACTGGGCGGACCGTCAAGCCAGCTGACAAATAGAGAAAAGCTGACAAGGAGCTTATTGGTGCATGAGGGTCTTGTTTTCACTGCTGGATCTAATATAATTGCTAAATTAACAAAACTCCCCCGGAGACATCACTGGTTCAGATTTGTTAATAATTTAGCAAACTTAAAGCGCCTCACTTAAAAAAAAAAATAAAAAAAAAAGTTACTCACTTTTCTCTACTGAACTACTTTTATTATCCATGGCCAAAACTTAGCTAGTTCTCCAAACTGCTTATAAATGTAGCTCCATATTTACATGATGGTATCACAGTTGCTGCAGACTGGTTTGCCAGGTCTCCGTGGTCTGGATTTCCTGTTCAACCACATCGTCTTTATTTACTTTGAGATATGGTGACTGTCTTTGGAGGCCACTGGAGTGCAGTTTAACTTGGTTTAAAGGGGACATATCAAGCTTGCAAGTTTTTCCTTTTTTACACTGAAATCATTCAGTTGTGGTCTCTATAAAATGAAACTGCAATGTTTAGGTCTGAGTTTGTCGTTATTTCACCCCCTATGTTCCCCGTTTTTACTTCTGTTCTGAGGCGTGGGTAAGAGGAACTCGGGGCGATGTAGTGAACAACGGTGACTCATCCACTTGTAGCTTTGGCATCTTTCAGCTTGGACTACAAAATCACTCCAAGAAATAAAAATTCAGATTAGCGAAATCGATAATCCAGAAGTCCATGACCTTGTTTAGCAGTTCGGCAGCAAATAATGTGACATAATTGTAAAAAAAAAAAAAAAAAAAACATACTAGAGAATGGAGAACACTGAACGGCTTAAGAAATTACAGTACTGCATCGGGCTTGAAGCGCTGAGACATGCAAAATTCTGACCCTACTGTCCTAACGTCACGGCTGAAACTGAGACTCGTTGGACCCAGCAATGATTTTTCAGTCTGTTGTTTTCCAATATAGTGATTCTTTGTGTACTGTAGCCTCGTTAGCTTAGTGGTACCTGGAGGGGGCTTCTGTTGCTTTAATCTGCTTTAAGGTTCAACGTGTTATTCTCATGCCTTTGCTCAAATCTCCTGGCATTATAAAGATACAAAGCCCCCCTCCCCCCCAAAAAAACTCCCTCTTCCACGAGATGCAACACAACGTTGGCATTTATATTCATTAAAAAGCACATCCATATATATATGTATATATATAAAAACATATCTGCTGCATTGTCATTGGTATGACCGCTTGCTTGAGGTTCTGGGTTACCGCAGGTGAGACTTTTTCTATTCCCACACTTGCAATCTCTGGTGGATTCACAGATGGCTTCAAGGTATGAGACTACCCTGCGCAGCATTTTTTTTTTTTTCTTATCTGTGGGAGAGTTGTTTGTCTGCTCACCGAACCTGCGTGTCACCAAGCAGGAATTCAGGGCATCCCACCAAACAACTTGTCAATGTGCTCAGGTTTGATTGGAAGAAGGTGATGCACAATGCTCAGATGTTCCTTGCTGTCGCTTATGTAAGAGTTTCGCACAAAACCGAAACGAGGCCAATTGCTTGGTATTTATGGCTCGCAAAGGGGGACGAAGGGAGGATGACCCCGGTGTTTATCGCAACAATTCCCCTATAGAGAAGCGTGAAAGAGAGAAGCTGTCACTTTGACTTTGGTCTGGCTAAGCTAAATCTCACTGCAAAACCCAACCGTTAGCTGTTGTTTTTGGTTCTTGATATGTAATAATAATATTTTTTTTTATTATACTGCTTAGTGAATACCAAGGTTTATCCAACCAGGTGCCTTAAACAATAGTAAGGCTCTTGACTTCTTTGGTACAATTATGAGTGGTACAAGTCTAGAAGCATCGCCTTTGTTGTTCTGGAGTAAATTATTGATTGCTCTTTCTAAATATAGACGGGAACAGAGATTTAAAAGACAAGATCCTCGCATGACAGGTTTCTCTGTGCTGGTTGCGTGGCCTGCGGCTGTGGCTGCGAGCGCGAGCGAATGGCTGGTCACATGCGCTGCAGAGCTGCTATCTCCCAGACAGAGCACGATTTGTTTAAACTTATCAAACTAAAGCCAGTTTTGTTGCCATAAATAGCAGCTGATGTAAAAGCAAACTATTGAGAGAGAGAGAGAGAGGAGAAACCTAAGGCAAACCTCGCCATTCAGTGAAATTGTTGCTGAGATGTTTCATTGGGCTTTTCATTAAAGCCCAGGTCGGAGTTCAGAGGGACCAATGTGGACGAAGGAGATCCACCCGGCCTCAGAGGGCTAATAAAAACACATACCGGCGAATTAGCCTGCCTGAAGTTTAATTAACAGAAATATGAAAACTTTTATGTCAAGACTTGGGAAGGACAAAAAAAACTTTAAAGGCATCATTGTGGGAAAAAAAAGGTCCAAAAAGGCAGCTCTGTCTTTTTTTTATTTTAATATTTTACAAGACCTGAGCAATAAATCAGCATTTGGGTCTAATCCATAAAGACTTCACAATATATTTAAATAGGATATATGTTATATGTTCCAGCTCGTAGTGGAACTCTTTAGTTTCATGGGATTTCTTTGTGCTTCGCAAGCAGTGGCAATTTATCAAGCATGTTATCAGCTGACACGACAAACGTATTAGCACTTGTTTTTCAGGCCGTTGTCAAGTCAACCTGAAAAACATGGAAGCATCCTAGCGAGAACTCTACAGCCTCCGTAAATTACAGCTTAATTTAGGCTTTTATTGATGCAATTGACCTGTTCTTTTTACACTATTCAATGATTATGTAATATATAACTTTATACACAGAGGGTCAAAAAATATCCATAAAATCTTGAATGCTGACACGCCGCTCCCCTTTTGATTTGGATGAATTTCCCTCATAAAGTTGCACTTACGCCACACACTGCAACGTCACGTTTAATTCTTGTTGTCAGAACTGGCAGACCTTATGAATATATGTTGGTTTAGTGGCACAGATCCAGTTTTAGGTTTAGTTCATACATTTCCAATCAGATTGTGGTGGGCATAATCCAGAATCTTGATGTTAGCCTGTTTTATCCTCTCCAACACTAGTTTTGATGTGTGTTGCTGAGCATCGCTGTTTGAGAACATCCAGTTGGGTCCGGGTTTCGATCACGTGTCGCCTTCAGATGAAAGGAAACACGTTGAGATGTTGGAGGACAAGCCAGGAACCATGAATGCTTTGATCTGCAAGAGGCCGGTGCAACAGTATCACTGTCCACCGTGAAGGTATTTTATCAACTTAGACTGAGAGGAAAGAAGTTCCTGCTCCACGGGCGATATCTTCGAGCTGATCTGAAAACTTGCAGGCACGGGCAACTCAGGTGTTTTCTGGAGAAATGTTTTGTTATCAGATGAGGCAAAGTCCTAGCTGCGTGGCCACCGTGAGAAAGTAATGCTAAGAGGAGTCAAAGTAAAGCTTAAGAAGACTGAATAACCTGTCAAGCATGGTGGTGGTAGCATCATACTGAGGGTCTGCATCACTTCCTAGTGGTTGTGGTTCATTGCAAAAAAAAGTGGTAAATAAAACACAAAGTTGAAACTATAGCACAATGATCTGAACCACACATCAACACTGGTTTTGGAGTTGCTAAAGCAGGCAGCGACCAAGCTTCTGGAAAAAGCCCTGACTGCATATGCAATGAAAGTTTTTCCTGCTCTCTCCAGGAAGCCAGCTAATTTAAACAAAACTTTGCCCATTCTGACAAGGTGTGGTCAGATCTTTTGTTGCGCTGCAGCTTGCTATGGGATAGTTATCCAAATATTAGTCCTCAACCGGAAAAAATGCGGATTGCCCCCTTCTGGGTCAGGGGTCAGTCTCTGCCTCAAGCGGATGAGTTTAAGTATCTTGGTGACTTGTCCACGAGTGATGGTAGGATGGAAACCGGAGATGGACAGACGGATTGGGGCTGCATCTGTAGTAATGCGGGCGCTGCTCTGGTCTGTTGTGGTGAAGAAAGAGCTGAGCCAAAAAGCAAAGCTCTTGATTTACCGGTCTGTCTGTGTTCCGACCCTCACCTATGGTCATGAGGCATGGATCATGACCAAAAGAAAGAGGTCCCGGGTACAAGTCGCTGAAATGCGCTTCCTCTGTGAAGTAGCCAGGCTAGAGATAGGGTGGGGAGCTCTGTGATTTGGTGGAGCTCAAAGTAAAGTCATTGCTTCTCCACATCAAACAGTGTCATTTGAGGCGGTTTGGGCATCTGATCATAAAACCCCTTAAGGCCTCCCTTAAGGGGTTTTATGGATTTGTCCCACTGGAAGGCAAGACCTGGAACAAGCTGGGGGCACTTATATACCCCCATCTGGTCTGAGAACGCCTTGAGGTCCCCCAGAATGAGCTGGAGGATGTAACTGAGGATGGCGATGTCTAGTTTTGGATGGATGGATGGATGGATGGATGGATGGATGGATGGATGGATGGATGGATGGATGGATGGATGGATGAGTGGATGGATGGATGAGTGGATGGATGGGTGGGTGGATGGATAGGTGGATGGATGGGTGGATGGATGGATGGATGGATGGATGGATGGATGGATGGATGGATGGATGGATGGATGGATGGATGGATGGATGGATGGATGGAAGAACGGATGGGTGGATGGGTGGATGGATGGATGGATGGATGGATGGATGGTGGTGCGGATGGTGGTGGCTGGTGGAGTGGCTGGATGGAGGGCGGAGGGTAGGTGTGGAGTGGTGGCTGGATGGCTGGATGGATGTGGGTGGATGGCGGAGGGCTGGCTGGATGGATGGATGGGCTGGATGGATGGATGGCTGCTGGATGGTGGATTGGATGGTGGATGATGGTGGGTGGATGGATGGATGGATGGATGGATGGATGGATGGGATGCATGTTATGTATATTTGATCCTGGGCTGATCAGACTAAAACATGCAATAATTTCAAACTTGTCCTTTCAAATCTTGGTTTAAAAAAATTGTTGTGTTATTTTGCAACATTCTTCCATCCCTAAAGTAGAACGGTTGAAATAAATCATCAAAAGCTCCAAATTGCTATGACATTCATACTGATGATGATGTTCTGTGACGTTTTGACCGACACTATATCTCATTTATTCGGGTTTTTTTCTTTTTGTCTTTTTGTCTTAACCAACTTGTGATGAAATGTTTGCTGGCAAATGCCTCGCCGTGCTCTGCGTTATTTTTCATCCGATTACTGCTGATGATTCAGGTGTTTATGCAGACAGGGATGTGAATCCGACTTTGTCATGCAGAGCGCTGCTGAAGACGACAGAGAAAATAACAGACTGTCAACTAAACAAGAGGTGCCGTCCCGTGTTTTGGTCTAAAATGACTGCTGGGCCAAATCTGAACTTTTTTGTCTTATTTATCACTCCCTTAGGTAAACATGTCATTGGGGGGGGGCTGACAGATTGTTGTCTGCTTGTTGAAAGACGTCCTTTTGTCTTGTTTCGTTCTTCTGACCACGGGCGAAAAGGGCACTTCTTGTTACATAAGCCTCTTTTTTTCTCGGTTAAAAGTTTCTTACATAAGCCTTTTTCTCAGTTAAACGTTTTGACACGGTAAATGTGTAATCGTGCTCCTTAATAAGGCCACTGGAGGACCAGCCCGGCTTTATCAAGATCTCCCGACGCGATAACAGCGCAGACTTCACCGGACCCAGTTCAGCCCATTTGTATTTATTTAGATTTCGTTGTGTTTTACTTATTTATCTGTCGCTTTTTGTCGCATTCCTTTGTCTCAGCTCATAGAACAAATCTAAGACCAGACATGGATTATCTAAAATAGACTTTTCTTTTTAATTTTGAATGAAAAAGTCTATTGGCTGCTGATATAATCTTCCCTCAAAAAAAAAAAATCTCATGAGAGCAAGACTTGAGGTTTTTTTCTTAGGAAATGTGTCTTGTTGCTGCGGACCACATCTACAAGATGGCAGAACACGGAATCCATACCAGCAATGATTGCTGGCTCTCTAAATTCTCTGTTTATGCTTCTCAGCAGCAAAGCATTGTTTATGCACAAAGAAGAGCCCACCTAATGACAGGCTTCTGTCTTTGAATGGCTACTTGGTAATCCCCCCCCCCCTCCACATATAGGTGTTTCCAGTCTCCCTTGAGATCTCGTGCAGGGTTGCAGCACAGTTGTATGTTTTGCAATTTGTAATTAACATGCAGCTGATGCCTGTAACTAACAGCTCCGTGCCCCTGCAAGCGCACACACTAATTTAGTTAAGTAGAGAGTTTTGTGTATATTTGCCAGTGGATGCAAGAGCAGCCTGTGATGAAATTCAGGCGGAGCGATGTTGTGCTTTAAGTAATTTGTGCCGTAAGGTAACAGCTGTGAGCTGTTTCTCACTCTCAGGTGTGATCTGTAATCTGCGAGCAGTGACCTCAGTGTCTCACCACTGAGGCCTGAATGAAAAAACGCTTGCACCATTATGATGCGCAACAACCCAACTGCTTTGGTCGACTTAGGTTGTTATCAAGAAGCCAAAACCTTTACCCCCGCCTGAGTTCTCCCGCTTCAGATCGACTTCAGTGACAAATAAAAGAGCGAGCGCACGCCTCCTGCCCGCGGCCTGGAAGTGGAGAACCCGGCCGCCACCCAAACACAGGCTCAAGAAGCCGCTCTCTGCAGGACACGGCAGGATGACGTGCGAGGCTGGCGCTCAAGTGGCATTAGCAGACAAACTGCTAATCCTTTTGGCAACACAGAGGAAGCAAAAAAAAAAAAACTCTAAAAATAAGGCATCAGAGTAACTCCAGCGCCGATCGCCCGCTTTGTAAGCCGGGGAGAGCGTAAGCAAACAGAGCTGAAGGGGAGGCCGTGTGTGGCCTCTTTGAGAATCCTCACGTTAAGCCCCTCCCCACATCCCATCATTTGGTTACTGTAGGTAAACACAAAGGCCTGTTTTTTCTCTGTACAGTATGCAGCCAAAGCCATGCATGCATGTAATCCTCCGCAGGCAATTTACGAGGCACATTTCTCTTAAACCCAAGCTTGTTTTCATCCACCTGAGGTCTGCACAGACAAAAATGAACATTTTGAAATGTTTTTATGTCCTCCATCAAATGTCAGATGAAGATGAATTTGATTCCCGGGACAGAAGAAACATGTTCACCTAATTCTGGTGGATCTTATATAGATTTTTAAAAGCAAATGAAGACAGCTTGATTCAACACTCGGGACAATTTTTTTTGTTTAAAACGTCCTTCTATAGACTTCAGAAGAAATGTTAGGAGCAAAACTTGATTTTTCTTTCTTGTTTTTCTTTTATCTCAAGTTGCAGCAACTGATTTTTAAATTTTTTTTGTTATTTGGTGCACAGTCTGTGCTCTGCGTGGGCTGCTGCAAAAGAACAGCAGCAGCAGCAGCAGCAGCAGCACAGGAAGAGAGGGATGAGAAACAGAGAAGATGAAAGCTGAACTCAGGTAGACGCAGCAGAGAAGACGTTCTGCCACATCCTGCCTCTCTTCCTGGTAATGCGAACTCCCCCACAGAAGGAATTCATAAATCTAGCGTTTCACACATCTGCTCCTGCGATTGTTTTTTGGGCTTTTTTTTTTTCCGATCGCAGGAGCGTGCATAATAAGTGTGACTTAAAACTGTGCAGAAAAGTTTAAAAATACCAAGCTCTCGGAAATCTGTGCCCAGCTCGAGTGAAGACATTAGGAGGGTGCACCACCCTAGAGGCTGTTGTGGGTGTGTGGGCGTGCGGCTTTAACAGATTCAGCCAAGCTTAGCAACGGCCAGACTCTGCACAGACAGACCGACTTGGAAACCGAAAGGGTTTTCTCAGCTGTTGCTTCAGTCGCAATCCTCCTCAAACGGCTGATGTATTGTCCTGTCGAACACAGAGGAGAAAAAAAAAAAAAAAAAAAACAAGACTAAACCTTCTCCATTCACTGTACATTCCAGTCTATTTTTGAGATATTACGATAACATCAGTGGGTGGTTCTAAAACGCCAGCATTTTGGAATATTTTAGCAGGGAGACAAAAAATCTAATTTAGGTTACTGACAAACCAGTGGTCATCCGTCAAAAGCCTTATCTCGAAGAGCTGATAGCACAAACAAATTATCGTCGTCTCAGTTGGTAAAAACGAGCAATCAGGGGGCTTGACGCCGGATAAAAATCTGGCTTTGCACTCTTTCTCTTTCCTAGATTGTCGGATAACGGCGTGCGGCGAGGAGAGGGGGAAAATGTAATCGCCATGAATGTGCAGCGGCGATAAAAGAAGACATGGCATCTGCCAGGAGTAAGATGAGAAACGGAAACGGAGGAGACGTTTGGAAGCCGAGAAATCCGCTTGGAATGTCTGAGTCAGGAGAGAAACGGGGGGGAAAAAAAAATTTATTTCAATTGGCGCCGTGGGCTTGAGAAGTAGAAAGAGTTGCTGGGTGAGGATTAAGACATACGGTCATGCGTGTCTCGCACTGAAGAGAAACCAGAAGTGGAGAATTGTGGCGAAAGTCCCCTGTGACTTTCAACACGTCTGATGCAGAAATGTAACAGGGACGTAAAATACAAGATGGTTTCCGGCGGCTACCTCATCGAGTCACTTTATGACATTACGGCGCTGTGTGTCGTGGCAGACTCTTAATGAGGACACTTCCTGATTATTTCTTGTGCTCTGTTTGTTTCCTGTTACGAAACCCCCCCATGCAACCGCTGGACATGACAGATGGGCGCACAGTATGACTCCCAAGGCACATGGGCCTTTTTTACTTTGAATTCATTGTTTCTCTTTACCAAAACCTGCCCCCAGTGGGTTTGCTCTCCTCTACTAAAGGGTGAAATCTGAGGACGGGCGAAACGGATCAGTGACTGGCGCGACAGCAGGTAGACGTGACCTAGTGGCATCTGAGCCGTGGCGAAGGGTCAAAGGTCGGCTCGGCGCTAATGATTACCCGGTGAAGCGTGCGGCCTCTGTGTTTGTTTGCGTAGTCATGGTGACCGATGAACAAGTGTGATTTCTTTTTCTTTTTTTTTTTTACCTTTGAATGTTTTCACTAAACAAAAGAAAAAAATGTCTTTGTCCTTTCTCCTAGGAACAACAACTGTAATCTTTTGTCTTGTGGATAACTCTGACGTGAAAATCAAACAAAACATGTATGATTTACAGTTGTATTACTTATATACTAAAGTTTTTTTTTCATGCACTTGCGTTCTTTAGCAAATCTCGGAGGCCTTGAAGAATTCAATTCAATCCAATTTTATTTATATAGCGCCAATTCATGAAACATGTCATCTCGGGGCACTTTACAAAGTCAGAATCAATCATATTATACAGATTGGTCAAAAATGTCCTATATAAGGGAACCAGTTGATTGCTTCAAAGTCCCGACAAGCAGCATTCACTCCTGGGGAAGCGTAGAGCCACAGGAAGAGTCATCTGCATTGTCCATGGCTTTGCAGCAAACCCTAATACTGAGCAAGCATGAAGCGACAGTGGAAAGAAAAACCACCCATTAACGGGAAGGAAAAACCTCCAGCTGAAGGCATCTGCCTCGACCGACTGGGGTTACAGAAGACAGAGCAGAGACACAACAAGAGAGACAAAAAAGCACAGAGGCACACATTGATCCAGTAATCTATTCTACATTAGATGGTAATAGTGGGTGAGCCGTCTTCTCTGGATGATGTCACAGTTAACAGAACGCCAGACCAGGTGTACCTACTATGAAGAAAAAAGAGAGAGAGCAAAAAGTTAAAAGCTGAAATGACAACAGTCATTTCAAAGCAATGCAATGTAAAACTGGAGAACAGTAGAAATCAGTAGAATGAGAAAAATAGACCCTGATGTCCTCCAGTAGCCTAAGCCTATAGCAGCATAACTACAGAGATAGCTCAGGGTAACATGAGCCACTCTAACTATAAAAGCTTTGTCAAAAAGGAAAGTTTTAAGATTAGTCTTAAAAGTAGATAGGGTGTCTGCCTCACGGACCAAAACTGGAAGTTGGTTCCACAGGAGAAGAGCCTCATAGCTAAAGGATCTGCCTCCCATTCTACAGCAGAAACAGCTGTATTTCTGCTGAGATTAAATTACGGTCAACCCTAGATACGTCAACTCTATTAGGGGACTTCTGAAGGTATTTGTAGATTTTATTCAAAAGTGTTAGCCTAAGCAGGACTGAATATGCACGGCAAACCTTTCAGATTTTTATCTGAACTTGAAAGCCATATGTCAATTTCCTTTTCGCTTTACAATTAGTTGCTATTTTGTGTCAGTCTATCACCTAAAAACCCACCAGTATAGACTGCATTACAAGATGGTGGCTGTAACGTGACAAAATGAGTAAAACTTCCCCTTAAAAGGGGGTGTGAATACTTTTCTGACGGACTGCACTTTTTCTTTCGGCTACAAGCACATAAACTAGGGATGCTGTATTTTAAATAGTCTCAACCAAACGGCAAAAAATAAATAAATAAACTAAAAAAAAAAAAATACTGGTGATTTGGTTAATGGCTTCAAATCACAAGAGTAGCACGTGCGTGAAGGAGGAAAAAGGTGCTTTAAACCGGAGCCAAGACGACCTTTGAAGGCGGTTTGCCTCCTCTCCTTTCATTCATCTCGTTGAAGTTTTGTGGTTTTGGTCAACGGACGCATTAACAGGAAACAAATGATCACGCCTAATAAAAGGAGAGTTATATACGGTGAAATTACTTCATGATGGCTTTAGTGTTATGAAAAGCTTGTGATGGTTTTTATCCAAAAGTGGCTCTCGTTTGTATAAATAACTTTTTCTTTCTTTTTTTTTCGCATGCAAAGCTGTGTTGCATGTTTAGATTTTAATGAAGAGTGACCTGAGAGGAGTGAACCAGAGTCAAAGGTCAGGCAATTGTGGTTGACTCCTTTGTTAATGCATATGTTACACTTTGCATTGAATTGCAGGAGGTCCCCTGTGCCTTTTTCCTTAAAGGGATAGTTCTACTTTTTTTGCAAGCATGTTTTTCTTTCTTTTTTGGGGGGGGCAAAAGGTAAAAAATGTTGATTGATGCGACTTTCCTTTAAGTCCAGTCGATTTTACTTGTTGCTTGTGGGCAAATTCAGATTAGCCTCAGGCAAGCCCACACGTAAACTTCCAGAGACAATAAAAATGGGATTTTCAGCCAGAAGCTTGCACGTGATGTAAGACAAAGTCATGATCAGACATGAACAAACAGAAGCCTGGGAGTGTTTATGTTTATATGTTTTTGCTTCCATAAATGAGCACCTTTATGACTGATGTTTGTTTTGTTATATGGAATTTGAGCTTTATTCTCCCTTCGAGTTACTATTCCCTTTTTGTTGTTGCCATCCTTGCCAAGGAGGAGGGATTGCTGCTAAATCTGTGTTTAGCTGCAATCTGCTGGGCTTCTTTCTCACCAGCTGCCAATAAATTTGGATGATCGTACTAAATTATCCTGCCTAAATTATCATGATATTCATGATAATTTAGGCATAATTGGACTTTCTGATTATGTAACTGGATTGGGTTAGAATGAACAGGAGGAATAGGCACTGAATTTGAAATTAACTTAGATTTTACATAATTACTCATGAACCAGAGTTTTGCTGGGCATTTTTGGTGCTACAGAAAAAAAACTAAGCTGAGTTTTGAACAAGGCTAAGCTTAGCAAGGATTAACAAAAAGAGGTAAAAGAAACAGAAATGAGAATGATAATTATTAGTGAACAGGCGTGTGCTGTGATACATATCAGTCCTTTGTATGTGTTTCTTTTTTACCTGGATCTATTTACTCGCCAGGACACGTTTTCCTCAGTGGCAATGGTCCTTTCTTTGACAACAACGCAAAAACAGCCACAATTAAACTGAGCAATAAAGCTTCGTCTGCAATTTATGCCAAACAAATGTTTCAGCATAGACGTAATCCATCCATCCATCCATCCATCCATCCATCCATCCATCCATCCACCCATCCGTCTATCCATCTATCCATCCATCCATCCATCCATCCACCCATCCGTCTATCCATCCATCCATCCATCCATCCATCCATCCGTCCATCCGTCCGTCCATCCACTCACCCATCTTTCCATCCATCTATCCATCCACCCTTCCAATCCAATCCCCACCCTCCAGTCCATCAATCCATCCATCCATCCCTCCGTACATCATCCATCCATCCATCCGTCCGTCCATCATCATCTCCTTCCTCCATCCATCACTCACCTACCCTTCACATCCGTCCATCATGTCCATCGCATCCGTCCGCCATCATCCATCCACCATCCATCCATCCATCCATCCATCCATCCATCCGTCCTCCCATCCATCCATCCATCCATCCACTCACCCACCCTTCCATCCATCCATCCATCCATCCATCCATCCATCCATCCATCCACCCATCCACCCTTCCATCTATCCGTCTATCCATCCATCCATCCATCCATCCATCCATCCATCCATCCTTCCATCCATCCATCTATCCATCCACTCATCCACCCTTCCATCCATCCGTCTGTCCGTCCGCCCGTCCGTCCGTCCGTCCGTCCGTCCATCCATCCATCCACTCACCCGCCCTTCCATCCATCCGTTCATCCATCCGTTCATCCATCCATCCATCCATCCGTCCGTCTGTTCATCCGTCCGTCCGTCCATCCATCCATCCGTCCGTCCATCCATCCATCCATCCATCCATCCATCCATCCATCCATCCATTGTCTTCCGCTTCGGGTTAGCGGGGGTAGCAGCTTTATAAAGGAGGCCCAGACGTCCCTCTCCCCAGCCACTTGTCCAGCTCCTCAGGAGGAATCCCAAGGCGTTCCCAGGCCAGCCGGGAGACATAGTCCCTCCAGCGTGTCCTGGGTCTTCCCCTGGGCCTCCTCCTGGTGGGACGTGCCCGGAACACCTCACCAGGGAGGCGTCCAGGAGGCATCCTGACCAGATGCCCGAGCCACCTCAACTGTCTCCTCTCGACGTGGAGGAGCAGCGGCTCTACTCTGAGTCCTCCCCGGATGACTGAGCTCCTCACTCTATCTCTAAGGGAGAGCCCAGACACACTACGGAGAAAACTCATTTCGGCCGCTTGTATCCAGAATCTCGTTCTTTCGGTCCTGACCCAAAGCTCGTGACCATAGATGAGGGTAGGAACGTAGATCGACCGGTAAATGGAGAGCTTCGCCTTTTGACTCAGCTCTCTCTTCACCACAACAGATCAGGTACAGCGCCTGCTTCAGTATTTTCAGAATTAAGTTTTTTGTTCCTGCAAAGCCACCAAAGACAGAGTGGTGTGTAGTTTAACTTTTGTTATGAATTATTAAAAACGTGTTTATTACCTGGTTTATTTCACTTTTTCCAGTAATGACATGATTATCTAACTAGCGTTGATAGAAAGTTCTTCTACAACCACTGGATTTTGGCCTTTTATTTTTGTAAGTTACACATGTTTTGCTGTCTGAGAATACCTCCTGACTAAACTCTTTGAATGTGCCAGTATAAAGGACTGGAGTGATTTTTTTCTTCTTTCAGCAAATTTTTGCTAGAGATAGAGAACGTAAAAGTAGAATTTATTCAACACCATTTCCTTTTAAATGTTGACCTGGAATGATTCCAACTACCAGCGGTCTGCTGTCTTTTCCCAAGCCGGGGGAAAAAAAAAAGCCCTGGCAGTAATTCAGAGTGCCTTAACCACCCTCCAGCCCAATATCCATGGCCACGCTGAGGGTGTGCCTGTACTTTGATGGGTCGTCCGCCTCTGACAGACCCTTTTCTAATTCAAAAGCTGCAAACCTCACCAAAAAAAAAGAAGAAAAAAGCCAGGGATTACTGCCATCTGTTGGGTTTTAACATAATCTTCCTAATCAGTTTCAAAGGTTTATACGTGGGTTTCAGGGTTAATATTCTGACCACCTGTTTCACATCATCCCGTTTGAACAGAAGATGCATGTTTAATCGCGCAGCCCACACATCTTTATCTTCATTCATAGCTTACTATTTGTTATAGAAAGGGCCCCTTGTGTTAACAGATTCTGAATTGCTCCATTGTCCCTCCCCCCTCCTCTTTTGACTAAAGGGTTTGATGAAGAGGGGACCCTTGTCACTGTGGGACGGGGATATTTGGTTCTGCGCTACCCATCGCCTCTGTGGCCATAACTCTGATCTCAGCGAGCGTCTTTCTCACACCCCTCACTCCAGCCGAAAGACAGGAAACAACTCTGTCTGCGACTGCAGCCGTATAATTGCAGGGTTTTGTTAGCGTTGCGATGGCCGTGTGCAGGGGACAGCAAGAATGCGGCACCCAGATGCCAGATCTCAAGGAATCCCCCTACTGACGCAGGGCCGGGCCGGAGGAATCCGCTGCCACAAGCCCGTTAAACCAAAGGCAGCGCTGAAGACAGATGAGCTGTCAGGGAACTAAAATCCCTTCAGCGCACGTTCACAACAAAACAACCCTGTGCAGTTTGCTTGGTTATTTTTAACTGGTTTCTACAACTGTTCGAGTTTTATATCTTACTTTCAATGAATATAAATTGTATATATATATATATATATATATATATATATATATATATATATACTGTATATATATAGATAGATAGATAGATAGATAGATAGATAGATAGATAGATAGATAGATAGATAGGCCTCAGGCCTTGTCTGAAGTGTTATATCACTAAGAACAGCACATGTTACTCAGGGTTTTCCCACTGCATCGGATACATATTTCACATGTTGAATAGTCTGAATAGCAAGTTGTCTCCATAACAGGTTTTAGGAATCTACTAGAACAATTTGGCTATCTGGCAATGTCTCATATTTATCGCGTAGCTTTATTCTAGCAAGCAAATGTTTCTTTGGTCCATTCATTGTCTGTGCCTGCTTATCCATGCAGGGTCTCTGGGGGGGTGTTTGGTGTTTGTCTCCAACGATCAGTGGGCGAGAGGAGAGGTCCACCCTGAACAGGTCACTAGTCCATCACAGTACAAAAAAAAACAGCTTTAGTTTAATTTTGCTTTGTAAATGGTCAAAATATGGGTATAGCTAACAACTGAATTTCAACAAATAAATTAATTCTTCATTTAGCCCACTGTCCATATTTATTCCTTTTAAAAACTTCTCAACAGGTTGGCTGAAAACAAGCATTTACATAGATGGGCCTTCCTCAGTCTCAGCTATCATGCCGATGACTTTCTCTACATCTGGATTCCAACCCGAACCCAATGGATGTCTCTGAAACCAGCTGCAGATTAACAGCCAAATTGTCTTTTCGCTTTTAATGCTATCTTTTATATGCTGCTCTTTCTATTTGATTTCAGTTTTTAGTTTTCTTGCTGCTTTTTTAAATGTGTTGTTGCTTTTGAGGGCTGCAGGGTGAAACAGTTCTTAGAACCGTAGCCTTGCAGCAAGAAGGTCTGGGGTTCGCTGTGTATGCATGGGTTCTGTCTGGATACTCAAATTTGCTGCGACAGTCCAAAAACATGCATGTTAGGCCTTTTGGTCACTCTTAATTTCCCTTAGCTCTGTGTGTCCATAGTCTTTTGTTCTCTGCGTTGCCATGTAATGAACTGACCACCTGTCCAGGTTGTACCAGTTACCACCAGCTTATTTGTGACTGCGCAGCACAGTATAGAAAATGGATATATGTTGCATTTAAAAGTCTTTTTAGATATGATTTACAGCTCATTGGACAGTGTGAACTGTATTCCATTTACTCGTTACCTTTTTTTATACAGTTTAGTCCTATTGAGACAAAAGGTTTCATTTGTGATTTAAATAGTCTAAGTTGGTGAAATAAAACTACACACACACAAATAGATAGATAGATAGATAGATAGATAGATAGATAGATAGATAGATAGATAGATAGATAGATAGATAGATAGATAGATAGATAGATAGATAGATAGATAGATAGATAGATAGATAGATAGATAGATAGATACATACATACATACATACATACATACATACATACATACATACATACATACATACATACATACATACATACATACATACATAGATTTTGGAATACCTTTGCAGCTCACAATACTAATACCTAATAAAACTTGCTTCCACCCAGCAAACTGGGTGATAATTTCTGACTCAATGTTTGGTTAAAGCTACACAACTACGGCCCCACACCATGAAAAAAGAATTTGTACTTTTCTTTTTTAAAATGCCTTTTTATATACTTCTGTTAAATACAATGTTTTTCTGAGGCTAATAAAAGATCCAGGGCCAATAGGAATCCGCCATGTCACGAACAAACAGCATTCCTAAGTGACAGAGTACTTTCAGTTTATTGTAAACATGTTGGGTGTGAACACCACCTGTGCTTTGAGACAGCGTGCCGTAATCCTGGCACCTTCCTAAAAACAAGACAACCTGACAAGCAGAAACCGTCTGACTGGACAATCAGCTTTGAAAGATGCCCATATATGGCAGTCATGCCTTGAAAATTTTTTAACATGCCCTTCATGAGAATGTCCTCGCATACCGCTTTGGACTTCACCTTGATTCCTCTGACGGTAGAAGTCACGGAAAAATACCCGTCCTGTATAAGCAGAAGTAGCTGACGGTCACAGGATTACACTTTCCATCCCCTAAACACCATGTCTGCGGAAAAAGGGCTCCTCCAAAGCCCAAATTATGATGGAGGACAGTTTTATATAATAATCATAAAGTAGGATAAATTGCCTACAAAGTATTTGCCCTAGATAAAGGCGGGTGATCTGTTTCTGCTGGAGGACTACAGTGGTTCATGGAGGATCAAGCAGAGCGGCGTGTTTCCCAGAGCTTCGTTCTGACCTGTGTCCTGACATCTGCCTGACAGATTCATCTGCCATCTACTGCAGGGAAATATTTTGCCAGCAAGTCACCGTGACCCATTCAATCACTGCTGAAATGTACCTTAGCCTTTGACTCTGCCTCTTATCATGTTTAAAGAGCCTGTTTAAAGTGCATCAGGGGGAAGATGTGGACATGGGAAAACTCCCCTAAATCTCCAGCGCAGAGCCAACTGACATGAGTTAATAGAGAGTGATGTGTGATAAGCACGTAATACCGTTTACAGCAAGCACGCGCATACTTCAGGGACCAGACTCCTCGTCTCGGGCATTTTCGTGAAGGAAATCATGTAGGGAGGTGATAAGAGCCAGATGGACTTTGGGAATGGTGTGCAAATGCATCTCTATCTCTTGTTATCGATACAGAATTTACATAAGAACCTTTTTTTTTTGTAAAGACCATAACAGATGCACGACATTCTTCTCTAATCTGTTTTATTTTTAGCAACAAGCGGAATCTTGATTTGCTCCTTGTCGTGTACAAAGACACTGGAAACAAGTTCTTCACGTTTTGTCTGTCGCCTGCATCAGCTGCGAGAAGTTCAGTCAGGGTTGCGCAACACAAGCTGAGCCTATTTATAAAACTGGTATTAAAGAGAAGTTTTGATGCATAAAACTCAAACAAATAACGCAGGAAGCTTGTTGAGGGTTAAAAATAGTCATTAAAGCTCAAATATATACACACAGCGACCCTGGCATTAACTGAAATATCCATTTTTACAAGTCGCAAGTCTATCTCACAATTTTGCAGCCATCAAGCTCCGGTTCAGGTATAATTACTAGAGGGTATATGACCACCATAGCAGAATTAATAAAGATCTTTGAAATTGCTCAGTTTCCTGGCTCAGGCCCAACTTTTAAGCAAATTCTTGAAATTTTCTTTAGTATTAAGGTCAGGGCCAATCCAGAAGCTTAGTGTTAGCCTCCTTGATTCCTGCCAAAACCAATGTTGACAAGTGTCTGGAATCATTGTTCTTTTAGGACATCCAACTGTGCCCAGGTTTCAACCGTCTCTACCCAAATTGCCATCTTCCGATGAAAAAACACTCATGAACCAAACTGGTTCTTGAAGCTCAACTGGAATTAGCATCAGTCCCCTTGGATAAGCCATCCGTCTTCTGGGGAAAGGTTTTATGATCAGGCGAGACAAAACGGAGATACTGGCAGCTGTGGGAAGAAGATTCTTTGCAGGTGGTCAAAGCGGGGTCTTCAAACCTAAGAACACTTTATGAGCTGTTAAGCACGGTTTTGGCAGCATCATGCTGAGGGTCTATTTTTCTGCTGGTGTTATGGGGGAATGGCACAATGTGGATGGACAAATTAATGAGTTCTACCTCTATATTTTACTACTATACTTCAAATAAAGAGACACATGGATACAGAAGGTTTACATAAGGATGGTTCGACCTTGCCTTGTTGTAAATGTATTGATTGTGCTTAAAAGCAAAACAAAAAGAGAAAAAGTTAGCATCAAGAAACCAGCTAATATAAACTCACATTGTCAACTTTGTTGAGAAAAGCAGCTTGAAGTATTCTACTAGCTCGTAGATAACCACAAAGCGCTGTTATTTCCCTGCATCTTCACAGAGAATATGTATTTATCTATAATATCCAGTTGAGGTGTATAATTCAAACATGCCTTCGAAAAACTATTGCTGTTCGTTGTTGTGTTATTTCTCAACCCTCAAGGGTTTCTTAAGGGCGGTTCAAAAATGATTAAATAGCTTAGTTAACATCACATTTTTGACAGTGATGATGTGTGTAAACTCCTGATGAGAACGGCACATTAAACTGCCTTCAACTCTTGTAAAACACAAAAAAACTGTTCACTTAGCAATACTTTGCATTTCAGCACTTCTTTCTTTGACTTCACAGACTAACTTTATCTCGAAGCTGCAATAAGCATAAAGCAAAGCAGGAAGCAAAACAGAAAAAAAAAAAACTAACAGATCATGAAGCAAAGACACCAACTATAAGCTGTTGGACCAACATGTGACCCCCACGGGGCAGCAGTTTATCTCTGTTTCTGTTTCCGACCAGGTCTATTTCTGTTTCACGGCCAATAAGAGGGAACCTCACCGATCTCTAAACCAAAGAGACAGAACAGAAACGCCGACGAACAAAAGCAGCTATGCCAGAAATGAAGACGGACCGCATTCATCTCTATTCAGTCGTGTGAAAGAGAAGCATTTGCTGAGATAATGACAGAGATTAGCCGTAAACTGTGAGGGTGTGGGACGTGCTAGTCTAGTGGCGAGAGCAAACAAAGGAAATGTGACCCTCCAAAAAAAAAAAATCAACTGCAGAAGAGAGGAGAAAAAGTGCTCATAGTGACAGACATTTAGCAGGTTTGCATGCCTCAGACGTGGAAAGTTGTGCTCCCGGGCACTGAAAGTTAATGCCGTGGTTACACAACTGTGCTGCTGTCCTCCTAGAGGTGTGTTCTCACAGTTATCTGGTGCTACAGTCCTTAAAAATGTACCAAAGCTTCCCTTAGAAAGGAGGACTGGGCAAGCCAAGAGGACGGGCGGTGTATCATGGTGAATAACGTCGAACACTGAGAGAGAACGAGCTTCTTGGAGATATCTGCTGGAAAGATGAAAACGAAAATGTTTACATATCAAATATAATCTAATTATAACGTGAGCCATTTTGATTGAGGGCGACAGGCGTGCCGCTGACTTCATCGCTATTCTCTGGAAACGTGTTGATGAGAGAAGAAATAGCCGCTCGTTAGAAATGAAAACAGAAAGTGCGGCCTTCCTGTAAGAAGTACAATAGACAGGTTAAGGTAGTCAGGGCAATGGCTGAACACTTAAAAACACCAACGCCTTGTTTGACTTCATTGCCGGGAACTCTTTTTTACCCTGTGAGGTAAAAACCAGGATGGCTCAGGCACCGACAATGCAAACCATCCAGCACTTCATACAACCGCATGCCAGGTGTGGCACTGATGCCTGAAGTTCCTGGCAATCTCCTCCTGCACCTGGAGCAGGGAACAAAAACATAAACAGTGGAAATAAGTTTGGAAGGCATTTTTTTTGTTAAGATAAAGCAACAGCATTTCTAAGTTGCTTGTTTCTGCTGTTTTATTGAAAATTCAATTCACTAGTCTTTTCTCTCCTGCACAAACATTGATGTGTTGTCTTGAACTTTCTCTGCCCCTTGAGGGATGCGGAAAGTCCTCACTGATCATATCTAAACTTTGAATATCAACATTTTCTCGGGTACATTATCTCTAGAAAAAGCTGCCGGCGGAACTGCTTTTCTGGTTTTCGACACACAGCTCAGATACATTCGTGCCCATCGTCAAAGTAAAAAAAAAACTCCTGTATACGAGTGGAACGCATCGCGGTGTGCGCTAATTGTGCCGTCTGACCTCGCGCACGAGGCGCGATTATCATATGAAAGCTCTTGGTTGAACGCAGGTCAAGTCTGCCCAGAGAGAAGGGACAGGATGTACCACGTAAAACAGCTAAAGAATGCCTCATATAGTCGATTCGAGGGACATTTCCCATGACACAATCCTTGACATTTCCTGGAGCACTGAGGTTTCGTACACAAACATGTCTGGGTGACTGCCAAAGCTGAAGGTCAACCAGGGGCCCTGAGGGTTGCAGCTGACGTCAAAGCTCATGTCTATTAGAGAGCCATAAACCTTCATTGATCTCATATATCAACATCTTTGCAGAAGTAAGTAAAATATGACACCGTACGCTGACGGGACGAGAATGAACTATGGCTTTGGAGTGGAATAAAAGCGTCCTCATGCCTTTGTGGTTCCACAGCAGGAATGTAAGGTTATTGGTGTTAAACGTTGAGAAATATCTGCTTTATGTTCTTGTGAGCTTGCGAAACATACACTGGTAGCATTAAATTTGTAAAGGTTTGCTATTCCGCGGCTTTTAAATTGAAACATTTCTGCTTTGGTTCATTGATGGGGAATGAATCCTCAGCCCCTGATCTGATTTCTTTCTTTTTTCTCCCTTTTTTCGCTTCTTTCTGACAACGAACGGCCAATCTGAGGTCGTGCCGCAGCATTTCAAACAGATTTAAGTCCGGACTTTGACTAGGCCACTCCAAATCCTTCAGTCAGTGAGGGGTGGACCCGCTGGTGTGCTTTGGATCATTGTCCTGCTGCGTAACCCAAGTGTGCTCGAGCGGCCATCAGCTGGAGATGTCAAGCGGCCATCAGCGTATGGTCAGAGGACACCCTTCAGGATTTTCTTGCAGAGGGCTAAATTCACGGTTCCATTAATTGTGGCAAGTTTGTCCAGTCTAGAAGCTACAAAGCATCTCCAAACCTTCACACTACTGCTGCTTTTTCCTGAAATGCTTTTGAAGTTTCACACCTTTTCTTTTTTCAGTTCATAGAATATATTCACGGATATCATCAAGATGTTATTTTTGGTTTGTTTTGCTAACATGGGACGAGTATTTATGTTATTTTGGGTCTCTTTCTTTATGCTGAAACAAGAACTTGTGCTTTAGACGGTGCTCTGAGTTCTTATGTGACCTCTCTGTTGCGTCGTCAGTGTGATCCTGGCTTTGTGAATTTCTTTAAATCGATGAATAATGCATTCCTCCTCGACATTTCTTCTGCCTCCTTCATGCTGTCAGACGGGTTCGGTTTGAGTAATTGTTGCTGTTCTTGTAATCAACAGGCCTGAATGTAACCAAGGCAACAAAACAAAACAAAACAAAATGTGATTAATCACAGCAAATTTGTGATTGGGGATTATTTTTTCTCATGGACGAGGTTTGTTTGGACATCTTTTTCCCTCTTAAGAAGCAATCAAAACATCCTCTTCACCAATCAAAACACATTTTTTTTCTTCTATCTTCTCAAGTCAAATAGCTGAAAGAGAAGTCATCTGTAAGACAGCTATTGCTTATTATGGAAGTATCGCATGTGTGCTCAAAACAACCATTGAGATTCTCACAAATATTTTCAGTCATGAAGATTTTACCACGACGGATCAGTCACCTCCTCATGTATTTGACCTCACTGTAACTTTCCCATATTCAAAAGGAAACTGTCAATTGACAATTCACAAGGTTGTCAGAGCACTACTTGTACCTCATTCTGGATGGGATTTTTTTTTCTGTCAGTCTCGCAATGTTTCTCAAACACTGCAGTAAGCTTTTTTTTTATTTTGGTAAAAATAAGTTCTACAGGGAAAACACATATCCATATTAACCCTGCCTTATCTGACGAGCATGTTGTTGTTTTGTTGAGTAAAATAAAGCAAGTCATGTAAACTGAGAGGAATGCAATTTAACAGCGACATGCTCCCATAGCGTGAACTTGTTTCTTTTTCACATTTATGCTGTCAGAAAACAATTTAAAATGTTATATTTTTAGTTCTGTAGGAGTGTAATACCAGCATCCACCTGCTATGGTTGATCATATCAACCATAGCAGGTTTCTTATTCTTCAGGAAGCCGTCTCTCTTTCCTGATACCAGGATATCAGCGATCCTTGCAAGAATGACGGGAAGAAAAAAAAAATTGTAAGTTCTTATCTGGTTCAAAAGTTGAATTTCTAATCTGAATTACTGTGAGGTAATTCTCCTCACACGAAAAACAAAACGCCAACCCAGAGGTTTCATCTACAGTTGCAGGTATAGCGTGACATTGAACTCCACCACTTCGACCGCAGCACGTCTGTAGTTGTTTCACTTCTGCTCACTGCTCTCACAAGGGACATCCTGTTGAACACATCTGCTTCTTTTGCCTCAGCTACAGTTGAGTTCTCACTCTGGGTCCGCTTGCATCAACGTGTCTTCTCTGAACCCTCAGATTAGACCCGAGTAACATAAGAAGGTGCAGACCTCAGGTAGCTGCCGAGCAAATTTGCCTTCAGCGCTAAAGGGTTTGCATTGTGGTTTCGATGCAGAATCCTCACATAAAATGTCTTAAATAGGTCCTACCGTTTTTGGTTTTTGTTTGTTTGTGTTTTTTTTTTGTTTCCTGAAAAAGGCCTCAAAGGCATGCAGCCATGCATGGTGGCATAACTTTCCTCTCTGTCTCCCTTTGCAGCTGTGAGCTTTTCAGAAGTCTGCTTGCCCTTGTGATGTGGGTTAGTCTTGCCAAAGAGCAATTTTAATGTCTTTTCTGGGTCACTGTGCACTTCCAGCGGACCTCTTGGTAATTATTGAGCCTCAGAGACACAGCAGGTCATGTGTGGCAAAAAGAAAGAAAAAAAAAGCTTCCAAAAACACCCATGCTTTCATCGCGCTGCCAGAATGCATCCAGAGTCAAACGGTTGCCATTTCTGAGTCCAGCTCCGATGTGTGCAGAGCTGAATGTGAGAAAATAAGACACAAAGCTGAGGAAAGAACCAGTTACTCTTCCCCTCATCACCCATCAACTCATCTTCATCAGTTTTCAGCAATGCAAGTGTTCTTATGTACAAACATAACGTGAATCATGGGGAGAAAACTTAGTGTCCCACGATTAGCCTAGGTCACATGGAAACAACAAATATATTCCCCCCATAATGTAAGACATAGAACAGCAAGAAACCGCCAAGGTCAGTTGGTTCAAAAGCTTAAAACAATACATGGGAGTTGCAGACATTTCAGAGAGGCTCAAGGCTCACCGTTATCTGTCCTGCAGACTCCGGGACAGCAGCCAAACTGATGCCATCTCAAGGAGAGGAACGCAGCAAAATGGCAGGAAATTCCTACTTGGTTTGCTCCCATCAGAAAGAACGAAATTCTTTCTAAGTCTGGCTGGCGAGCAGCTTCATAAAAATGCAGCCTGTTCTGGCAAACAGCACAATTAGCACCGTCGTATAATAATAGTGACCAAAATGGAACTGCTCACAGATTCAGCAAACATGTTCAGCTAACAAAGGAATGCACAGAAAGGCTATTTTTAATGGAACTTTATTTTAAACTTTATTTTGCATTTTGTTTAGCATTGTGATAAAAAAAAAAACGAGACTATGGCTGTTCTAAGTTGCTCAGACGTTCATGAAAAACAAAGCAGGGAAACAATATGTAGTTTAGTGACAGATCCACAGACACGTGAATAGTTTGTACACAGCGCCACCTGGTGGTCTCTCATCTAAGTGCACACAAATACATTATTTTAGCCACATTCAACTTTCTGTAAAGTCACTTTCTTGAGTTCAGTCAGTTAATTGAAAGCAACAAGTGATATGTCTGGCACTGAGCTGATCTGTAAATTAAATTAGATTAAGAGTTTATTGTTAGTTTTCTAACATTATAACCTTTTAATTTGACTGGAAGTCCATCCATCCATCCATTTTCTTACCCGCTTAGTCCCTCATGGGGTCGTGGGGGTTGCTGGTGCCTATCTCCAGTGTTCACTGGGCGAGATTGACTGGAAGTCCTATTTATTTATTTCATTGTGCTGTATTTGCATTAGTTTCGCACCTCTCCCTAATTGTTTAAAATCTATCAAACAGCCAAAGTCGTTTTAGAGACTCCACTATAAGCCAGATATGAAAACGGTGTTCAAACAAGTCTCTGCCAACTGCACTCATCACTAGCCTGTGAAAAGGATGCCAGGTCTGCAAATCAGAGCTCCTCGCTTCCTTTTGCCACTGCTGTGTCAGGCTGAAACCCATTTGTGCTTCCATTGTTGCCTTTTTTCAGTAAAACTCATTATTTGTTGTAAGGGGCAAGAGTGGCATCACGATCCTGTGCGTCCACCTGTTGTTGAGTGGAAAAACTGAAAGGATGACAGCGATGTTTCAAACAAACTGTTTTAAATGATAAGGGCCGAGGCCAATCGTGACCTAATGTCCTCCACCAAATAACTGGACGTTATCACTGATGTGGCTAGAAATGTTAGCAAGACCCACAAAAACAAGGTTCAGTCTCCCACACGAAAACAAAACAAACCCTAGCTAACAAGGACATGTGAAAAAAATGGAGCAACTCCAGGTGGCTGATAACATGTGGCCTTGCGGTGGTCTGAGAAGAGTCTTCGCCAGCCTCCGTCCCATTGTCCGACTCAGTTTGATTGTCTGTGCTCTGCAGAGGCTCCTGTGTTTGTCAGAGAGGACATTTTGAGACACCGTCATGTCCGTGGACCAGAAGGTAGTGTTAATCACGGGCTGCTCGTCGGGGATTGGGCTCAGCTTGGCGGTTCGGTTGGCCTCCGACACCGGCAAAGCATTCAAAGGTAACTGCAGCTCACACCTTTCAGTCACGATCTTCGGGGGTTATTGCTCAAAAAACAGCTCAGAAATGGGGCGAAGTCGTTTTATAGCTGGACAACAAAAAAACAGGTTGTCACTCAGTCAGATTTTATAGCCATGTTTTCTTCTTTTCTTGCAAATCTCTCATTTTTCTATTCGCCTCAAACAAAAAACTTGGGCGCTGCTTTCTGTCTAGTGTATGCCACAATGAGGAACCTGGCCAAGAAAAAGCGTCTTTTGGAGAGTGTAAAAGGCCTGCACCAGGACACCTTGGAAATCCTTCAAATGGACGTGACTGATAGGCAATCCATCCTGAACGCACGCGACAAAGTTGTGGAGAAGCGGGTGGACATTCTGGGTACGTTCCGGCAGCCGTGGGATTTCCTGCAGACTGGATCGACTGCAATTTCTACATGTTAACGACCTCGTTTTTTTTCTACATTTGCAGTGTGTAATGCCGGTGTGGGCTTGATGGGACCCCTGGAGGTTCAGTCCTTAGACTCGATGAGGCACATTCTGGAGGTCAACCTTCTTGGCACCATTCAGACCATTCAGGTCTTCCTGTCGGACATGAAAGCTCAAGGTCAGGGCCAGATTCTGGTCACCGGCAGCACCGGAGGGCTTCACGGTAAGCTAAACCAACGTGAAAGGGATTACGTGTGTCGAACTACTAAGATTTAGTTTTGAGTTCATGCTTAACTTTTGCAAAGCAACTCACCGAAATGCCCACACAGGTCTTCCATTTAATGAGGTGTATTGTGCCAGTAAGTTTGCCATTGAAGGAGTATGTGAGAGCCTGGCTGTCCTGCTGCAACACTTTAATATCCGGTGAGTTTCAACTGAAATACCGCGTATGAAATCACAAAAGCACTTTTTCAATAACCGTAAACAGACTAATTGACATGTTTTTATTTCATAGAGTTAGCCTTATTGAGTGTGGACCGGTCAACAGTGACTTCCTGGTGAACCTGCAGAGGGCAGAGCTCGGGGACGCGTGTCTTGAACAGGTTGACGGCCAAACGCTCAGTCTGTATGAAAAGTACATGCAGCACTGCAGCACGGTTTTCCAAAATGCTGCACAGGACACAGAGGATATTGTAAAGGTGGGGAACGCATCTCTTACACGGAGCCTACGTCACTTGTTTGGGCGCTGCTCTTTAAAACTCCTTGTTTATCCCCTATTACTGATTTATGTCCTGCTTGCAGGAAAGGCGGTAAAGTTATTGAACTTGTTCTTGACTTTTTAGTTGTTTGTTTTTTCTATTATTATGCATATCATTATTATTGTTGTTGTTTTGGTTTTCATGTACAAATTCAAGTTATGCCTGTCGATGGAGCGCTAACCTCTTCACTTGCTTAGGTTTAAACAAGCGTACATGTACCCATTCAGGGAAATTTGATGTTTAGAAAGACAAATAAAACATTAAATCTGAAAATATCTAATGTTGGATGAGCCACTCTGACAGCTTGTCTACGTCTCTCTCTCCATGTCTTTGTTTTTTTTTCTTTCCTCCAGGTATTTCTAGATGCCATCCATTCAACCAATCCTGCATTCAGATACTTCACCAACAGCGTCATGCCACCTCTTACCAAACTGAAGGTCACAGAACCAGATGGAATGAAATACATTAAAGCCATGAGCAAGATCATTTTTGCAGATGAGGACCAATGATTTTGCAAATGTCGCCTTTTCATTCAAGCTACCACTTTATCTGCAGACTTTGGCCTGAGGGGGAAGAATATTTGTTTCTTCTAATTTTAGCTTCTGGGACAAAGTTGATAAAGTGAGTTTCGTAAGAAGCGATTGCAAGAAGAGGTGGCCCCATGTTAATTTTTTTTGTCTGTCATTGGTTACTTGTGAAGTAATATTTGATAAAGATCATGTATATTTTTAGTCATTCCACAACTTTTCCATTACTTCTATTCAACATGGTTGTTATCTCACATTCCACACCTTCTCTGGGATGGCCATGCTTCAGGCTGGACTCTTGCACTGCATTGTTAAGTTGAAATATTCTAAAAATGTGCTTATGTAAATTCAGGTTTGCTATTTTTAACACCTGAAAATAGCTTTCTCGTTTTAAAGAAAGAAGCAAAAACATGATGGCTGAACTATGGTCTGTGAAAAGAAATAAACCTAACCCTGCAAAAGTGATACGAATCACATTGACATATACGCACACACACCAGGTTTATCATGTATAAGAATATATAAAAACATAAAAAAATATATATAAAATGCATATTGTGATAAACTAGTTACACCGTGTAGATGTCAGTTTTCTTTGTCTCATTAAAGTGTTTTAGATCCTGAAACTAATTTTTCAAAGAGACTCCAAAGCACATGCAAGATGCAGTTTTCAAATGATGTATTTTTATTGTAATTAAAGGGGAACATTTTATTAAAGCCAACCTGATCCTCAGTGAAAAATATTGTCTCCCATTTAAATCATGAATAAACTGATTTACCACACTTTCAGTTCTGTTTCAGTGGCCACAACCAGGCTTGATTGTTGTCAGACCTGTCCTATCCTTGTCTGGTATTACTTTTTTTTTTTTTCCCCTTGAAACATTTCAGCGTGACAAAAACAAAAAGCGGAACACGCATGGATGCAAAATATAGCCTTGTATTCATTACTGCATAGATAAAACTTATTTATGAGTCTGGTTGAACATCTTGAACTTGGATGCGTCATACAAGTGACTTTTTATCTTTTGTTTTATTTATATGTGTGTATGTCAGTTGTGCTAAAAGTACAAATTTGCGGTCGAAGTTTCAAACAAACAGACTGCATTACATCACAAGTTGTTCAGTGCAGTGCTCGGACATATCAGCAAAAACAAACTAAAGAAAATAAAATCCGGTAGAACCTGTAATTAAATATATATCAAACAAATGGATCCCGTAACGCCTTTTTCTTTCAACAGAAATCTAACAGGGTAAGAATTCAACAAATGTTCAGAAATATTTGTCTAATTTGAATTTTACTGATTTCAGGCAATACTTGAGCAAACTGGTGAATTAATAAGTTGTTGTATAAATGTTTCATGGATCCGGTCTAAGTGGACAGAACCAGCTCGGACGGTGTCCATTCACCCTGTGATGTTTAATTCAGTCAGAGGATTAGCCTTTCCTTGTCTTGACATCCACGTCTTGCGTATCTGACCTATTTCTTGACGTGCCTGAAGGAGGCTCTCAAATCCTTTCCTGATCAGGTGCTCTAATTCCTCTTTGAGGATCCTTTTTGGGACCATCAGGCACAAGTTTAGCTGTGTCAGCACACAAACCTTTAAGAAAGAAACATATGAGCTCTTTAGAATATTAAGTATTATGTGAATCAGTATAATAAGGGTTAAAGACTGCCTGAGTTCAAATTATTTTCCACATTGTATCTGCATTAACTACATGACAATATTTTTTTGTCAAGATATATATATTTTTAAAATCAAATGGTTGAGAGACTACTTTATTTCTTCTCTGGTTTAATTATTACTCATGAGCTTGACTGCTGCGTCATATCAGAGGCCAGGTTCACCATGTACAGGCCATTGACCCACTGGACTCTCTCTCTTGCGAGTGGAAAATTCTTTGAATGCCATACACTATGATGTCAAACTCCTTGTGATCTATTCACAATTTACTAATTCTTGTCTTGCCAGTTATATGGGTTAGGTAATAATTAAAAAAATAAAAAAAATAAGAAAGACTAAAAAAAGTCTCTTAAAAAACTCACATCTCTAATGTTTCTTACTGTGAACATAGGCTTTATAGCTAAAACCAGTATTAAAGAGCAAAAAAAATAAAAATAAAAATAAGTGGCGGCTTATGGCTTAATACAAAATATGATTCTGTTTATTTATTAAATTTATATTTTGTCATTGTTTGTTAAAGTTAGATAATTTTTATTTGGTTTAATTTTCTTTTCATAATAAAAGAATTAAAGCATAAAGTTACAGGTAAAGACCCAATTTGAGAGGTTTCTTCCTGCAGTCCGTCCGGGCAGGGCTGGACCTTGGTTGGGTTTGGACTTCCAGAACTACTGTATTACGTATTCCACAGCCTGGGTTTGTTGCTCAGTTTTGTCCCAGGAACGTGTTGAAAAGCACACGTCTAAACTTTTCATGTGCTTGGAGGGGAATAAGTATTAAAAAAACTTGTTGCATTTTTTTTTATCACATTGTTTACCCAATTTCTTTTTTGTAGAAATATGCAGAAATGTGTATTACGTTTCTGACCAGGAAGAAGGAAAAAAAAATGTATTTAAATTGTTGTATTTTAAATCACAACTCAAGTAACCACCGTTTTTTCACCAATGATCTCTGATGAGAAAATCAAATTGCCAGAAAATGTACAGACGACTCACACCTGTGCAATATTTAAACAGGTTTCGTAAGCTTAAAAAAGGCACAGGAACACCAAAACAGCAATCCTAAGAGATTTTGACATTTTTCTGCAGCTTTCCTCATAAATAACTCAAACAAATACACAGATAAACGCTAATTTTAGCAACCCTAACTTGACCAAGATACCACAAAAACATTTACAATTGTGATTTTGGAACTTCTGAACCTAACTATTCCACCTCTTTAAATGTATCTTTTAAAAACCACCCATGCGTGCTCTGATTGGTCAACACCGCGGACAGAGCGCGTTACGTAAAACATTTCCTTATATGGTACCGTCGCCACGCCCCATTGCCTGTCAGTACAGTATAAATCTTCTGGCGCAGTGTGAGCGGGTGGTTCGGTTTGGCCGGTTAGTTTTTGGAAAGGAGTTTTTCTAATTTTAAAAGGCAAAATACAAAATGACGAGAAGAACGACTTCCCTCCTGCTTAAGGCGCTGGTGGATCTGAAGGACGGTAAATCTTTAAGAGCTGTGCGTGGAAACTGCAGAAGAGCACATTTTAGGTGAGTCCAACTTTTCCCGTTCCTACAATAGAAATAATTAAAACACACCACTCACTCTGCTCCTTATTATTTTCCCCCCTTTAGTTGTTCTGTTTAAGCAGATTTAATACTTTTCTTAAATCAGTTAGAAATCAACCAGATCAAAGTATAAATTTGCTATTACTAAACTTATGCTTCATTTATTTATTTACCATTTTGGGGTATTCTCTCATTCAATAAGAAATATTCTGCAAATAAAAACGAAAAACAGACCTTTCAAAGTTCCCAGTGACTTCAAATCATTTCCATACGAAACTCTGGGGCCTCAAACCAAACACTGAAATGATCAAGTCAAAAATAATCACACATCTGTAAGTCTGTTTAAAGCTGCCTTCTGAAACATCAGCTTCTCTGTATCCACGTATGGGGCTATCCTGAGATTTTTGTCACAGGCTTTGCATAAATGTTCTATAATCTATATTTTCTCCAACTTCAGGCACTTGGGGTCCTGTGGGATCCTGGCTGAAAGGAGGGCCACCCTCCAGCTCCGCCCTGCCACCCCCACCAGGACGACCAGGCGCACTTTCATCAACCTGGCTGCTCCCATCAGCACCCGCAGGATGGAGTACACCGAGAGCAGGGTGTTAGAGTAAGCGGCTCAATTAATATTACGCAATTTAATATATCCAATTTCTTTCTAACTCTGAGCCCAAAAGATAGCAAAATATATAAAAAATAAATAAATACTGAAGGCATTGAAGTGTCTGACTTGATTGGGTGTGTCCTTATGTGATTGCATGTTTCAGGTACACCCCAGAGGAGATGTACAACGTGGTGGCCAACGTGGAAGAGTACAAGTATTTTGTTCCCTGGTGCAAGAAGTCTCGGGTGGTGAAGGGACGGAACGGTGATGTCCGGGCAGAGCTTGAAATCGGTTTTCCGCCCATCACTGAGCGATATACGTCTGTGCTCACTTTTGTCCCTAACCACCAAGTCAGAGTAAGCCCCTAAAATGATCATTCCTTGGCATGTCCTAAAACACTAATGATAATAATAGAATAATAGTCCTTGGAAAGCTTAGTTAAAGTTTGAGCCTTTCCTGTGTGTGTTTTTTTAATTAAAATGGTTTCTTTTTTTAAGGCTTTATTAAATTATAATAATACAATAAAATGTCTTCTTTTTAGTAGTTCTGATTACAGCGATGAGCTTATTAACCTACAGCATTGACATATTTGTTTGTGAAACAGGCGGTGTGCTCTGATGGATCCCTCTTCAGCCACCTCGAAACGGTGTGGAGGTTTTCCCCCGGAGCCAAAGACCTACCAGGCTCCTGCAAAGTGGATTTCTTTGTAAGTGTTTTTCTGTGGATTCCATAAATTCTTGGGTTTGTGATGCAACCAAAGACTAGAAAAATAGCAACACTGACTAAAACTCTTTAAAACAAGCCAGAACATTGATTCAAAGGGACGAAATTGAGATATCAGACTGCAGTATTAGGAGTCTTAAATTTGACCCTTCTTTTTCCTGACCGATGTGAATGGATTACTGGCTGAGAGGAAGGGTCGAATGGAATCTCATTATGCTCTAAATTTAGTCCTGCGCAGCATGCTGGTGTTGTGTAATGACGGGATAGCTGTAAATTTAGCATGTTAGAGAGCTGCGTAGAGGAGTTTGACCTTAAGGTTGGCACAGATTACACCAGGATGACCTGGAAACCTGTCAGATTTCAGCACAACGTGTTATGTATGACGGCTCCTCAAGGCTCCGATCTTCTGACTTCTAAACGTTCGGTGTCTAAATATCAAAGATGTCACTGGGGTTGTTTTTTTTTTTTTTGTTATCATTTGTAATTTTTAACTCCTTTCCTGTCTTCGCCAGGTGTCCTTCGAGTTCAAGTCTCTGCTGCACTCTCAGCTGGCCTGCGTGTTCTTCGACGAAGTCGTGAAGCAAATGGTCAGTGCCTTCGAGTCGCAGGCAGCGACACTTTACAGAAACAAGCGAGTGGCGTCTTTGAGGAGTCGTGCAGCTCTGAGCAACCACCTCTGACATCTGCAGTGACCTTATGCTCTCTGGCTTTTACCAAGTCCCAGCCATCATGTTGCTTTAACTACTGTCGACACTTGACTCTGGTCTGAAACCAGTTGCACGCACTTACATGTCATTGACTTGTAAACAGAAAGTACTCAAGCTGTATTTATTTTTTTTAAACCAAATTGTAATGTATTTACATGTTCTGTTCATTTTTATTTATTCATTTTACAGACAACAAATGTATAGTTGAAATAAATCCAATAAAGGTTTTTTTTTTTTTTTAAGGAGAATGCTTTGAGAACTGATTCTAAATTTCTTTCACTGCAACTAAATCTGGCATTTCAAAACACAAAGCTAGTAAAGATCTAATATGCATGTGATAATATCTATGATCTGTAACATCTAAGTCATTGTTTGGCAACCGTACAAAGAAAGGTGACGGGATTTCTGGAAAAAGTTGCACATTGACCTGAAGGGGCAATTGACCTGTACGTCATTCTGAGAGCACAAAGATAAGGAGTAAAGATATGCTTGGATTGGTTTCTGGGAACTTTATGAAATCCTGAGTATTTATTTAGAGAGTGTATTGTTTTTGTGATTTTTTTTTTTTTTAGATCAAAACAGCTCAACTTCAAGAGATTGAGGTTCTAGGAATGTTTACAATACTCAAAGTGGAAAATCTTGACTATAAAACTATACATGAAGAGATACATCAGACTCTTCAGCAGAGGCGCTGTATCTTTCTTTTGTTAACCTAATTAACATTTAGCCCACTCCTCTGGATTAATATGGGGTAAGATAACTATCAACATAAACATATGCATAAGTGTCTGAATTTGTAAAGTCAGTGAAGGTGAATAAATGTATTTGTTCCTTGTCAACTCATACATTTGACATCAGATGAATACAAGTTACAACTTTGCAACAACACATACAAGTACAAATCACAAATTTATGAGTACGAAACTACAACACCTGATGGTGTTACACACCTTCCAGTTGCCAGTGGTAAACATGTCATTACCACCATCATCTGGTAAGGAGTGTAACCGTTTTAGCAGGGATTGTAGATTTGTACTTGTAAATTTGTGATTCGTACTTGTATGTGTTGTTACAAAGTTATAACTTTGTAACTTGTCTTCTCAACTTTTAATTTTGTATTCTCACAGATGAAACATCTGATGTCACATGTATGAGCTGACAACGAACAAATACATTCATTCCCCTTTATTGACTTAGACACTTTAGCATACATTTATATTGACAATTATCTTACCCCAAAGATCCACCTGTTAGGTGGATTTGTGGGTTTTTCCACAAATCCATCAAGACAACAGGGTCCTTTGAAATGTTTTCCCAAAACCGGTGTTTCCGCGTTTGCGCAATATCCCACGCAGATAGCGAGTATAACTAGTTGGAGACGGCTGAAGAGAGGAGCAGTAACTCTAAAGCTACAAACATGAAGGTTGCTGTTCTCATGCTAGTGTTCGGCCTTTGCCATTCTCATCCTGAGACTGTGACCAGTGACAAAGTCTGTGCGTGTGCCGGCTCAGACAGCTGCTGTAACATCTGCTCTCTCACATCTGTGACTCAAAAAATGGGAGAGCTGGGGGAGAAAGCTGCAAACCTGGCAGAAAAAGTAACCTTTCTAGAGACCAGGCTACAAAACGCGGAAAAGGAAATCCTGGAGCTACGGAGCCTCACTGGAGGTAACGCGTTTAATCAACCTTGTGATGAAATATGATTGCTCCCTGTATAATTTCTCAATGCGTTTGTGGGACTTTGATGTTTCCAGGCACTCCTCAGGTGGCGTTTTCTGCAGCTCTCAGGGAATCTGGTTCTGGAAACACGGGACCTTTCACCACTGCTACCCCGCTGCAGTACAAAAAGGTTTTCTCCAACACGGGCAACAGCTATAATCCTTCAACAGGCACGTGCAGCATTAGGAAGAAATGCATACGAATTAACATCTGCGTTGATGGCTTGCGATCCTTACAGTTCTCTTGATCCCTATGGCAGGTATTTTCACGGCGATGGTCGGTGGAATGTACTTCTTTCGGTTCTCGATGTTCAACAACCTGGCTCCCACTCCCAGCTCGGTTGTGAGCATCATGAAGAACAACGAACGTCTGACGTCTGTGTGGGACACCAGCGGGACCGACAGCAACGACATGGGCAGCAACGCCGTGGTCATCGCTCTGACGGTGGGCGACAACGTGTACGTGCAGCTAGAGGCAAACAGGATGGTGTATGACGACGGGATGAACTACAACACGTTCAGCGGCTTCCTCCTCTTCCCCATGTGATGCAAGCGACGCACCTTCATGTCAGCGCGAGTCTTCATTGTTTGAATTTCACAGTAAATGGAGCTCCTTGTATTCTAGTTGCAAATGAGTATGATGTTTCAAGAAAAAAATAATCAGAATCACCTTAACTTTTTGCCTGTGTATATTTTTGTGTTTCATCTTCATGCATGAACATACGAATACTCCTAAGCAATGTCATGAGCAGCAAATAACAAGGTTTCCTTTCTAGAAAGATTTTACGTTTAAAAATAAAGGGATACAGTCATTGTTCTGTGACACAAGTGCTGCTGGTCGTCCTTGGGCTCTTGATTATTTTTAAAATAAATACAAGCGACTAATTAACTGAAATCAAAACGCATAAACTGGCAAAAACATAATTTTTTTTCCAAGGCAAACTGAACTTTGATACATCAGAAGGTACTTAAAGAAAAGTACAGCAGGAAAGTATTTGTGGACTTTTAGTTCAACTAGAGCAGACATGAGATTTTACAGTGGGCTACTGTGTGTGTGGAAGACTTGAAGAGACACAAATTATCAGAAGTAAATAAATAAATAAAAACTGCTTTTTACAACAGCAATTATCACACTTTATGTACAAGTCAGCCATATATGCTTTTGAGGTTGGGGTCAGAGAAAGCTCCCACTTTCTAGTTGAGAATTCAGGGGTCAGTCTGGACTTTTGCAATTGTTCAAATTGGTCATTTCATCTTCTGAATTAAAACAGAACAAGTACTTACAGACCATCATGCAATACTGATGGATTACAGTTTTTTTTGTTTTTTTTTACGATTGCTTAAGCACGATCTTAAAACAAGGGCTCGGCATTTCAAAACACTAGACACAAATTAGCAAAACCACACACACAATATGCAGACCACCTCAGATCCTGCGCAAAATGAACCACTCTTGCAAAGACTATATACACATTTATTAAAACCATATTATCTTATATGAAATGCACACATTTCGTAAGACTTAATTTTTTGAAGCAGTTACACACTTCTGTGTTTACCTTAAAACACTTTTTACAATTTTACCTCTCAGCGGAAACAAAGTAAACAGAGAAAGTGAAAATATACACCACCATAAATTCACCAAACACAAACAAACACCGTATGCCCAGAAAATAGACACATGAAAATAATGTACCACCATTACTGGTTTGAAAATACTGTAAAGTAAAAGAAGAAAATAAAAAACAAATCTTAACATAAATTACAGTAAATACTACTAGCTGGATCTGGCCAGAGAATTTCATCGCAGACAATATCCTCATTGGCGAGACGACGTGGGAAGAACCTTTATGAATGATGGAGCCATCCTTACACAGCTGACATTTGACAAACTTGGTCCTCCTCATCTTGGATGACGTTCTCTTCCTGTTTCAGGTCTTCATCGACCTCCACGGATTCTCCCTCTCACCCTTCTTCCTCTGACTTCTTCCATTTAGGTTGAAATAACTGATCTCACCTGCTGCATTTCTGTAGTGCTCAAACTTGATTGGTGTGCCTACAATAAAGCAATCATGTGTTCGCACACCCAATGTGTGGGTTTGATCAACTGGCTCATTGGTGTGGAGATTTATCAGTCAGTAGTTTAGAATTAAAGTGACATCATGGTGTACGTCTGTGTCTAACATAGACAAAGTGAGTTAAAGTGTGAGGCTGACTTTGTGTTTGTGGTGGTGAGAATCTGGTCTTACGTTTTGTTCCTTGAGTGTAAGGTGCTAATAATTATTTTGTTTTTAGGATTTATGCAAACATAAAAAACTGTAACATGTTTTTTTTTTTTCTTTATGACAACACAAACCAAAATGTGCATTTTTAAAATGCTTATGGAGATAGATAACATGGATGTTTCGGTATTCAATAAGGTGGTTCGTGTTTTTAAAAATTTTCAGAACCACTGGGATGTAGGGTTCCTTTCCCACTTTATCCTTAATTCTCTCCAAAGTTTCAGTTTCTGGAGTTATCCAGTGGTAACTGTGGGCCATCTGAACGCCAATAGATGGATCCAAACATCCTGGTATTTAACCTCTGACAAATGGCCACGCCACATTTTTGAGTTACTTAGACCCTTTTATTTGAATGGGAATCGATGCAAAATCTGAGGTTTGGCCCAATAAAATCAGCAAATAAATGGGATTTTATAATAATTATATACAATCACATTTAATAACAATAATATGGCATCGCTTCAGACTGATGATCTTTAACGTTATAATAAAAACGTTAAAATTGGTCTTGTCTGGTATATTTGAGCATCTAAAGCAGGGGTGGCCAACTCCGGTCCTTGAGAGTCGGTGTCCTGAAACTTTTAGAGGTTTCTCTGGCCCCACACACCTGAATCAAATAGCACAATTAGCTCCTCAGTATGCAGGCAGGTTCTTCAGAGTCCTGCTAATTAACTGATTATTTGACTCAGGCGTGTCAGACCAGGGACACATCTAAAGGTTGCAGGACACCGGCTCTCGAGGACCGGAGTTGGCCACCCCTGATCTAAAGCTTACAGAACACATCTGTTTGATCGTTTTAGGCTTTTATTGGACTGAATGAGCTCAGACGTTGCATGGACTCCAAAATGAAACCGTAGCATCTACTTTCCTCTCAGAGGAGTAGCGGCCATTCGCGAGCGAAGGAAAAAACGAGAATCCAGAGACGTTTTTAGACATAAAGACATTTAAAAAATTACATACGCGGATCAGAAATATGATGCCATCCTCACAATTTAAAACCAACATTTAATTTTAGCCCGTTTTGGGAACCTTATTAAATCCTGAGTATTTATTTAGAGAGTGTATTGTTTTGGGGATTTTTCTTATTTAGATCAAAACAGCTCAACTTCAAGAGTTTGAAGTTCTGGGAATGTTTACAATACTCAAAAAGGAAAATCTTGACTATAAAACTACATGAAGAGATACCTCAGACTCTTCAACAGAGGCGCTGTATCTTTCTTTTGTTAACCTAATTAACATTTACCCCACTCCTCTGGTTTACACTGGATTAATATGGGTTAAGATAAATATCAACATTAACATATGCATAAGTGTCTGAATTTGTAAAGTCAGTAAAGGTGAATAAATGTATTTGTTCCTTGTCAACTCATACACATGACATCAGATGTCCCATCTGTGAGAATACAAATTTAGAAGTTATGAATACAAGTTACAAAGTTACAACTTTGCAACAGCACATACAAGCACAAATCACAAATTTACGAGTACGACACTACAACACCTGATGAAGGTGTTACACACCTTCCAGTTGCCGGTGGTAAACATGTCATTACCACCACCATCTGGTAAGGAGTGTAACCGTTTTAGCAGGGATTGTAGATTCGTACTTGTACATTTGTGATTCGTACTTGTATGTGTTGTTACAAAGTTATAACTTTGTAACTTGTCTTCTCAACTTTTAATTTTGTATTCTCACAGATGAAACATCTGATGTCACATGTATTAGCTGGCAACAAACAAATACATTCATTCACCTTTATTGACTTAGACACTTTAGCATACATTTTTATGTATGCTAAAGTGTCTAATATTGACTATGATAATAGTCAATATTTATACTGACTATTATCTTACCCCAAAGATCCACCTGTTAGATGGATTTGTGGGTTTTTCCACAAATCCATTAAGACAATAGGGTCCTTTGAAATATTTTTTTTGTTTTTAGGATTTATCATAAAAAATTGTAACATGTTTTTTTTTTTCTTTATAACAACACAAACCAAAATGTGCATTTTTTTTAAAATGCCTATGGAGATAGATAACTTGAATGTTTTTGTATTCACTAAGGTAGTTCTTGTTTTTAAAAATTTTCAGAACCACTTTATCCTTAATTCTCTCCAACGTTTCAGTTTCTGGAGTTATCCAGTGGTAACTGTGGGCCATCTGAATGCCAATAGATAGATCCAAACATCCTGTTATTTTATCCCTGACAAATGGCCACGCCTCCTTTTTGAGTTACTTAGACCCTTTTATTTGAATGGGAATCAATGCAAAATCTGAGGTTTGGCCCAATAAAACCAGCCAATAAATGGGATTTTATAATAATATAAAATCACATTTAATAACAATAATATGACATCGCTTCAGACCGATCATCTTTAACATTATAATAAAAACCTTAATGTTGGTCTTGTCTGGTATATTTGAGCATCTAAAGCTTACAGAACACATCTGTTTGACCGTTATAAGCTTTTATTGGACTGAATAGGCCCCAGACGTTGCATGGACTCCAAATGAAACAGTAGCATCTACTTTCCTCTCAACGGAGTAGCAGCCATTTGCGAGCGAAGGAAAAGACGAGAATCAAGAGACGTTTTTGCCGAGCTTTATTTGTTACAAAAACATTTCCGTTATATACGTCCCCGTGACGGCGAACTTTCTTTGGCAGCATACCAATTTTCACAGGTTCCAGACGACCACATGATGGGACAATCAGGTTAAAAACACAAAGAACTTTAGATGCGTTTTCCTTTTAAAACAACAATAAAAATTGATTAAACGCAATCCAATAATATATTTAGACATAAAGACATTTAAAAAATGACATACGCGGATCAGAAATATGATGCCATCCTCACAATTTAAAACCAACATTTAATTTTAGCCCGTTTTAGCTTTCAAACTTAATTTGGTTGACAGCTGCAGCTATACTCCATAGTTCACATTATCAGCTGAAACCACATTTAAATCAGTGTATAAATATATCTAAGCCATACAGGGATATAGCAACTCTTGCGCGTCGCGCTTTATAACTACACTCAGGTACCTTATCTAAACTGTGTACGGCTATGCGTGTTATACTCCAGTTGCACCACAACTTTTACATTACATTCATTATTCGCCTTCGCCACTTCAAAAGATGACTGCACATATTGCAGGCACTCGAGATCAACATGTCTACACAATTCCTCTGTGCATTCATAGTCATTTGGACCGTTATAAGACTGTTAGCTTAGCTCTGCAGAAAATCTCCCCGTGATCATTGGTTGCCCTGCAGGTGTAAACATTGCCGTCCTCCGGTCCAACGTTTGAGAGAACCAGGGTGCAGCGGCCGTCGTCTTCATACTCGATCTGGACCGTGGATGATTCTTCCACGGGCTCGTCTCCGCGCAGCCACACCACCTCCGGATCAGGATATCCTGCAGTACCAGCAGGGTGAGATGTGGTCTGAATATACAAGTGACTAAGGGAGAAGTTGTTGGAATTATCACTCCACTATTAGCACAATGAAACAAACAACTTTCTTCTAACAAAGCTGCTGATGAAATGTAGGAATTACATAAAAGATGTTCACCTTTATCACGGCTTAAAATCCGTACATGCCGAGTTTCAGTTCAAGCGCTGATGACTGGACAAGCCAATAGAGTTGATATTTGCTCTAACATGCTGTGAATATCCATAAACCTCCCAGTTTTTAACAATTACAATAATTAGATCTTTTTTTAAACGAATGGAATTTCAATTCAATTCAATTTATTTATATAGCGCCAAATCATGAAACATGTCATCTCAAGGCACTTTACAAAATCAAGTTCAATCATATTATACAGATTGGGTCAGATTATACAGATTGGTCAAAAATGTCCTATATAAGGAAACCAGTTGATTGCATCAAAGTCCCGACAAGCAGTATTCACTCCTGGGGAACCGTAGAGCCACATGGAGAGTCGTCTGCATTGTACATGGCTTTGCAGCAATCCCTCATTCTGAGCAAGCATGAAGCGACAGTGGGAATAAAAACTCCCCATTAACGGGAAGGAAAACCTCCGGCAGAATGAGTGCGATGAGGAAAGAAGGGTTAAAAGGCTAGTAAGATGATATGGGACACTGGAGCAAGTTTCCACATTCAAGCACTTCTAAGAATCTAATGTTTAATCCTAAGCCTTATTTGGATGTTGTTGAAAACCGTTATTGTAGCACCAAATTAACTGTTTCAAGATATTGTCTTGACGGTTTTTGTGTTTCCAGCTTTCTTTCATTTTAATAATTCAGAATTAGCTTAAGCAGAGAGTCTAAATGTGATTTCTCTTTTAGCTGCTTCCCTTTAATGAAGAAGGTGCGTACCAGTGAGGTGGCATGACAGGTGGGCACAGGAGCCCTGGGCTACTTTCTGGTCCTCCAAGCGCTCGGTAAATTGGGGCGGTCCCTGCATCTTACGGTCCAGAGACTGCAGGGCGTCCTCTGCTTCAGGGCTCAGCGATCCGTCTAGGAGACAACAGCAAATAACGGCAATGTTACACAAAGAAAGTAAAATAGGGTGCGATGAGGAAAGAACTGAAAATGTCTCACCCTTTCCAGGGCTTGTGAGAGCGGCAGCACTTTCGCTTTTAGACAGCAAAGCCATTCTCTTTAGGGCTAGCATGGCCTTGCCGGCTTTCTGTAAGACACATTTTAGTGAGACAACAAACCAACTCGGCTCCAGAGGAGCAAATGCTCAAATGTTGTGTGTTACCTTCCACTTCTGCCGGGCTAGAAACCTTTTCATCTTCTCCTTCGACAGAGTCTTAGTGGAAGGCAGGTTTTCAGAGTTGAACTTCTCCATCCAGGGGTGGGCAAGGCCCTCTTCACAGGACATCCTCCGCCTTACAGATACAAGGACAGTTCTGTTAGACTGACAGAAAAAGGAGTCTGTGGGGAAGTTTTGGCTATATGTCTGTAAAAATCACCTGGGGTCCTTATTTAAGAGAGAGCTGATGAAATTCTGGGCCTCCTCTGTGATATCTTCAAAGCTCTCTTCATCAAACTCCCACTGAGCTGCTGTGACCAAGGCCAGCGTCTCCGCATCACTGTTTCCCTGGAACGGAGACTCACCACTTAGCCTAAAAAAAAAAAAAAAAAAAAAAAAACAACAGATGGAGAAGAGTTTTTACAAATGCCACACCACTAGATGGCACTAGACTCTGAGGTTTCGTTCTTTTAGGCTTCTGGCTTAATAAGATCCCTTCCATGCTGTAATTCAATGCGATTCAGCATTCTTTATAGTCTAAAATCTTAAAAACATACTTTTCATGTCTACATGCCCCGCAAAACTATTAATGCCTGTTGAATATTTGTGTTTTTTTGGGATGTTACCACCGCTACCTTCAATGCATTTTATTGGGATTTTTTTATTTGCCAAACCAGTATGAAATTTGTGACGTGAAATGAAACAGCATGTATAAACTTTAAAAACCTTCGACAAATAAAAATCTGATACATGTGTGTTGCTCAAGTTTTTCTCCTGAGTCAACGCTTTGCAGAACCACATTTTGCTGAAATGACAGCTGTGTTTTGGGCAACGTTTCTACCAGCTTCACACATGGAGAAACTGAAAGTTTGACCCATTTCTTCTGCTAAAACAGAGGCGGGTTAACGCAAATTTCCAAGTTGTGCTACTTTCAGTTGTATTTATGTCTGCACTTTGACTGGACCATTCGAACTAAAATGCTCTAATTGAAACCATTCATTGTTTGGGGTCATTGTCCTTCATATTAGCCCCTTTTCCATTGCCACCCAAAACCCTGGGGCTTTTCAAATCCCGGGTAGCGTTTTCATACATTTACCCGGCTAATGTCGCTTTCCTGGGGCTTAACTGTCTTACAAGTTCCTTAAGCGAGCCAATACTTTGCTCTGCTTTCCCAGGGCTTGTTGAAGGAGCGGGGTTTCGTACAGCAAGAAAAACTATTCGCCACAAGGGAGTAAGGAGCAGTAAGGAAATGAGGAGTTTACTTAAAAATGGTCCTCGTCGTTCTCTCCATGGCTGAGGAAAACTTAAACTCATGAAGCTCTAAAGATCAGCCTGCTCTGCCCTCCACTTCTGTCACACCACCCACACATCTGCGGTCCCTGCACTGCCCAGGCAGAAAGAAGTTGTGCTTTATTTTTATTGATTTATACCAACAGGAGTAGAATAGAGTGGAGCCCGGCGGTGAGAAATAGGGCTGGAGGCGGTGGAAAAGGGGCTAAGGAGATGTAACGCCATCAGTTGTGCATCGTCCTCCTGTTTCTCTGGAGTCCGGACCAGCTTTCCTATTCTTGCTGAGGAAAAACATCCCCACAGCATGATACCTCCCCCGCCATGTATCACTAGGGCAGGGGTCTGCATCTGATGGCTCCAGAGCCGCATATGTCTCTTTACACCTTCAGCTTTGGCTCTTAAAAACTGCAGGGGGGAAATTTGGTCAATGTTTCTAAATGTAAAGGCAATTTAAAATTGCTAGCTTTAGGACACATTTAGTTCTGGAATATATGCATAACATTTTCAGAAAGAAACTAATGGTGTATAGAATATTTTATTATAGATACTCCATTATGAAGTATCTCTTTGTCAATAGGTTGCAAAGGACTTGCTTTTCATCATTTTGATGCCATTTTGATACCAAAATCAAATGTCCAGTTGAAGAAAATGCAAAAAAACTAAACATAAAAATACTTTATTATTTACTATTGGTTAAATAATAAAAAATTTTGCTCTTTAATTAAATTTTATTTTTATAGTACACTATAAAAACAAGCTCTTGTTTCAAAAAGAGGTGTAACTTTTGTGGCTCTAAACAAAATTTGTTTAGCTGGACCGAGGAAAAAAATGGCTCTGCGGGTTGTAAAGGTTGCTGACCCCAGCTCTAGGGGGACGATTTGTTCAGGGGATGTGCAGGGTTCCTCCACAAATAGGGTTATTTTCCTCCACATCACAATTATGCGTGTTTTTTCTTGGTCTGTCACATAAAATCCCAATGAAATACATTGAGGTTTGTAGGTTAAATCAGACAAAATGAGGAGTAGCTCCGGGGATGTGACTCCCTTTTCCAAGACATTGTATGGGGTAACTATAAAAGCTCCACGTTACCTTGCATTCACATAAATAAAACATCCAATGTATGATAAAAGTAGGAGTTTTCTACGTCGATGAGAACAAAAACTTTAAATCAAAGTCAAAACTTTTATGTCTGCCTCAATAGTCACTGGCTTGTTGTTTCCAATCTCTGTTTGTGGTTTGTTGCCAGCAACATTTGTGTGCTTTTATTAACGCTCCTGAAAAAGGTGTCGCTGCATTTAAAGGTGGTGAAAGTAAAAAGGTTCTTTGGCAATATTCCCTAAAATTACTTTGACATTTTATATAGGGGATTTTTTTTAGATATAATTTAGTGGAAGGATGCAGGTACTTCCTGGAGTGAAAGCCAATTGTGTCAGTGAGCCAGACCCATGCTTTGAATTTATTGCGCCTTCACAAGAGTGATACCAATCTTTCCATTTGCATCCTGGCAACAAAGTGAATAACTGTGTTAAAATCCCCCCCGCAGATGTGGACGGGTCGACGAGGAGACTCACAGGATGTAGCAGATGACGCCGATGCTCCACATGTCAGTGGCCAAGCACACGGGCTCGTAGTTGATGACTTCAGGCGCTACAAACTCAGGAGTGCCGTGCATCACCTTCAGGGCGGCGTTGCCATCTGCGCAAACGTGCGTTTACAAAACTCAAGCCACATACCCAACACACGTGACACGCACGAATATTAAAAGAACCGTCCCCGTCGTCGTACCGAGTTTACTGGCCAGTCCAAAGTCGATTATCTTGACGGAGGTGCCGGTGGTGTCGACGCAAACGATGTTTTCGGGCTTCAGGTCCAGGTGGACGATGTTCTGCTGGTGCATGAAGGCCATCCCCTCCAGGATCTGCTGCATGTAGCGCACGCTGGCCAGCTCCGTGTGCTCGAAGTTGTCGTCCACGATGCGCTCGAACAGCTCCCCGCCTGCGATGCTGCAAGGCAAATTTATTTATATAGCACAATTCAGTACAGGGACAATGCAAAGTGCTTTACATGATTAAAATATAGCAAATTAAAACAGAATAAAATGTAGATAGAAATTAGAACAAAAAAGTGGTTGATTCCGTTAACTAGGAAAGTTGAAGGCAATCCTAAACAAATGTGTTTTTAATCTTGATTTAAAGGAACTCAGGCTTTCCGCACCTTTACAATTTTCTGGAAGTTTGTTCCAGATAAGTGGAGCATAGGAACTAAATGCTGCTTCTCCTTGTTTGGTTCTGGTTCTAGGTATGCAGAGCAGGCTGGAGTCAGAAGACCTGAGTGGTCTGGAGGGTTTATACGCTGATAACAAGTCTGTGATGTATTTAGGTGCTAAGCCATTTAGGGATTTATAGACTAACAGAAGTATTTTAAAGTCTATTCTCTGAGATACAGGGAGCGAGTGTAAGGACTTTAGAACTGGGGTGATGTTCTCTACTTTCTTAGTCTTGGTGAGGACGCGGGCAGTAGCGTTCTGGATCAGCTGCAGCTGTCTGATCCACTTTTTAGGCAGACCTGTGAAAACACCGTTGCAGTAATCAATTCTACTAAATATAAATGCATGGATTAGTTTTTCCAGATCCTGCTGAGACATCAGCCCTTTAATCCTAGAAATGTTCCTCAGGTGATAGAAAGCTGACCTTGTAATTGTGTTTAGGTGCTTTTGGAGGTTCGGGTCTGAGTCCATCACTACACCCAGATTTCGGGCCTGATTAGTGGTTTTTAGCTGAAGCAGCTGAAGCTGTGTGCTAACTTTTGATCTCTCCTCTATTGGTCCAAATGTTATTACTTCTGTTTTGTTTTTATTCAAAACAGAATGTGAGGGTTGAGGGTCGTGCAGGAAGAAGCACGACCCTCACATCCGGCACACGCCCGGGTCGCAATAAGAATTAGAGAAAAAAAACAAAAACAACTTACAACTCCATCACCATGACCATCTCCGGTTTGTGATCGTAGGCGCCCAGACACTGAACAAGCTTGGGGTGGTGGAGGTCGTTCATCAGCTCGATTTCCTTGCGCGCGGCTTCCCTCTCTTTGGCCCGCCGTCCTTTGTAGAACTTTCCCGCGCACACGAGGCCCGTCTCCTTGTGGGTGAGCTTGAACACAAGGCCAAATTTTCCCCTGGAGAGGATAGGAGTCAATTAAAACCACTTTAGGGGGGGAAATGCGAGGCTTACGGAACATCTCAAACCGATACGGCCCAGCAAGGTCGTTACTGCGTAAAAGTCGCCGGTCATCCTTCGTTGCAGAGGTCTCACGGAGGCTGCGGGGCCTTTGGAAGGTTTCAAAGATTTTATCTGGACCCATTATTCATTGTTTTTCAGTGCGGCCACTTTACTCTGACCTGTCAATCACTAAGGCATAAAACAATTCAATAGCGGATGTAAAGTTTTATTTACATAGAACCAAATCAGAGCTTAAAGAAAAAAGGTATTTTACTGCCATTAATTTAATTGAATTCACATTTCTTTCACAAACAAGGTAGATTGCCAATCTTTGCATAAAGTGGACAGACAAACTGCAACGTTATGCACATTTAAGGTCTCAACTGCAACTCTTTTATTTCCGTTTCTCAATAAAACACATTTACACACTTTTAAACGTGTGCAGTATATTTAAACCCTCACATTCTACACAGACAGATACTAAACGTCCATTTAGCCAAGTGATTCATCTCTAAAAAGTTAAATCATGTTTGTTAATGCCACACATCATGACAACTTATGTCATGATCCTTTTTTCTTTTCTTTTTTCCTCGAGGAACACGTCTTAACAAGCTCACGGTGCAATTACAGCTCCTGACAGAATTTCCCCTCTAGGCATCCTGCTACTCTTAACGTCAAATTTCCTTGTTCTTCTCTTCCCGACAACTGTCACTGAAGTTCTCGAGAAAGGGAATTTTGGCTCAGGTTCAAAGAAAGAAAGAAAAATAAAAAAAAAACAGCAGGTGCTAGAAAACGAGTGAGCTGCAGATACTCACGTTCCTAATTTCTCGTGCAGGTTGTAGTGATCGGTAACTTTGTGGGACGAATCAATCGTGACACAGGAGTACTGAGTGGCTTCTTCTTGTGTTTTCTCAGAATCTACACATACAAGAACAACAAAGAGTCAAAGATTTCCCTTTAGTTGAAAACTTCCATGTGTGTGATCAGACACCAATTAAGCCCCACCTGTCCTCTCCATTTTCACCACGGCTGAAACGGGACTGGGCTCGCTCTCCCCCACCGCGTTGTAAGCCCTCACTCTGAAACGGTACTCCTGTTCTGGTTGCAGCCCGGACGCCACCTGGTATGAGGTGCTGGCGCAGTCGGCCGTGAGCGTTTTCCACTCTCCGGGCTCAGAAGGTCCTTGCCTTCTCACTTCCACCGCATAGCCCAGGATGGCACTGCCGCCGTCGTAGCAGGGCCCCGACCAGGACAACACAAAGCCGGACGCAGATGTGTGAGAGGCCACCGGACACGAAGCAGGAGGCTCTGGCCTGTCTGGAGGGACGATGGTGTTTGGAGCGTGTTAACAACTGCTGCACTTTGGTTAAACGCTTAAACACGCTCACATTGCACTTTATATGGCAGCAGCTCAATGGATTTAGGCATCTACAATGCAAAAAGGGAACTCAAAGTAAGAAAAATCTTACTGAAATGTGTGTATTTGTCCTTGATTTGAGCAGGTAAATAAGACAATTTGCCAATGGAATGAGATTTTTGTACTTAAAATAAGAACAATTCATCTCCATCATCTTATTTCAAGTGCAGGATATCTAATTATCTTATTTTAGGGGTAAAAATACTCATTCCATTGGCAAATGGTCTTAGTTATCTGCTCAAATCAAAGAAAAATATACCCATTTCAATAGATTTTTTTACTTACTTTTAGTTCCCTTTTTGCAGTGTAGACTTGGTGAAGTACGAACAGAGCTGGGGGAAAAAGGGAGGCTTTGAGCGGCTTTTGAACGCAGCATGGTTTTTGATTTTTGATGCCGGACGGGCTGATTTGAGTATTTCAGAAACTGAAGAGATTTTCCAGTACAACAAGCTCTTGAGTTTACAAAGAATGCTCTGTGAAATATGCTCTGTGGTTAAGCTGATTTGCATTTCAGAAGTCAACAATTTGGCAGCAATCGTGTGACGCTACCATTTTAATATAGACCAAAACCTGTTTTCCCCTCTTCCCCCATTTCAGACTCTCCTAAAAATCTGAATGCACCCGCGGATGAAGGAGTTATCTCAGGAAGTCAGCCTGTTAAAGTGGTGTTGCTGCACCACAGTGATCAAGAGACAATTTACACTGTCCTGTCTTTGCTCAGTGGTAAAACATTACTGGATCCAGTACATGAACCTTCTGAATTCTCACAGATTTACAGTTTCCTCACAACCTGGAATTAAAAATGGATTGTTTCAGAGTGG
>NC_046376.1:13051658-13093848 GCF_011125445.2 Fundulus heteroclitus
CTTCAAAGCTCTCTTCATCAAACTCCCACTGAGCTGCTGTGACCAAGGCCAGCGTCTCTGAATCACTGTTTCCCTGGAACGGAGACTCACCGCTTAGCCTAAAAAAAAAAACAACAGATAGAGAAGAATTTTTAGAAATGCCACACCACTAGATGGCACTAGACTCTGAGGTTTTGTTCTTTTAGGCTTCTGGCCTAATAAGATCCCTTCCATGCTGTAATTCAGTGCGATTCAGCATTCTTTATAGTCGAAAATCTTAAAAATATACTTTTCATGTCTACATGCCCCGCAAAACTATTCATACCTGTTGAATATTTGTGTTTTTTTCTGGATGTTACAACCGCTACCTTCAATGTATTTTATTGGGATTTTTTTTATTTGCCAAACCAGTATGAAATTTGTGACGTGAAATGAAACAGCATGTATAAACTTTAAAAACCTTCGACAAATAAAAATCTGATACATGTGTGTTGCTCAGGTTTTTCTCCTGAGTCAACGCTTTGCAGAACCACATTTAGCTGAAATGACAGCTGTGTTTTGGGCAACGTTTCTACCAGCTTCACACGTGGAGAAACTGAAAGTTTGACCCATTTCTTCTGCTAAAAAAGAGGCGGGTTAACGCAAATTTCCAAGTTGTGCGACTTTCAGTTATATTTATGTCTGCACTTTAACTGGACCATTCGAACTAAAATGCTCTAATTGAAACCATTCATTGTTTGGGGTCATTGTCCTTCATATTAGCCCCTTTTCCATTGCCACCCAAAACCCTGGGGCTTTTCAAATCCCGGGTAGCGTTTTCATACATTTACCCGGCTAATGTTGCTTTCCTGGGGCTTAACTTTCTTACAAGTTCCTTAAGCGAGCCAATACTTTGCTCTGCTTTCCCAGGGCTTGTTGAAGGAGCGGGGTTTCGTACAGCAAGAAAAACTATTCGCCACAAGGGAGTAAGGAGCAGTAAGGAAATGAGGAGTTTACTTAAAAATGGTCCTCGTCGTTCTCTCCATGGCTGAGGAAAACTTAAACTCATGAAGCTCTAAAGATCAGCCTGCTCTGCCCTCCCCTTCTGTCACACCACCCACACTTCTGCGGTCCCTGCACTGCCCAGGCAGAAAGAAGTTGTGCTTTATTTTTATTGATTTATACCAACAGGAGTAGAATAGAGTGGAGCCCGGCGGTGAGAAATAGGGCTGGAGGCGGTGGAAAAGGGGCTAAGGAGATGTAACGGCATCAGTTGTGCGTCGTCCTCCTGTTTCTCTGGAGTCCGGACCAGCTTTCCTATTGTTGCTGAGGAAAAACATCCCCACAGCATGATACCTCCCCCGCCATGTATCACTAGGGCAGGGGTCTGCATCCTGTGGCTCCAGAGCCGCATATGTCTCTTTACACCTTCAGCTTTGGCTCTTAAAAACTTAATGTGGGGGGGAAAATTGGTCAATGTTTCTAAATGTAAAGGCAATTTAAAATTGCTACCTTTAGGACACATTTAGTTCTGCAATATATGCATAACATTTTCAGAAAGAAACTAATGGTGTATATAATATTTTATTATAGATACTCGTGGAATACAAAGTATTTCTTTGTCAATAGGTTGCAAAGGACTTGCTTTTCATCATTTTGATGCCATTTTGATACCAAAATCAAATGTCCAGTTGAAGAAAATGCAAAAAACCTAAACATAAAAATACTTTATTATTTACTGTTGGTTAAATAATATAAAATTTTGCTCTTTAATTAAAATTTCTTTAAACAAGTTTCCTATAGTACACTGTAAAAACAAGCTCTTGTTTCAAAAAGAGGTGTAACTTTTGTGGCTCTAAACAAAATTTGTTTAGCTGGACCGAGGACAAAAATGGCTCTGTGGGGTGTAAAGGTTGCTGACCCCTGCACTATGGGGACTATTTGTTCAAGGGATGTGCAGGGTTCCTCCATAAAGAGGGTTATTTCCCTCCACTTCACAATTATGCGTGTTTTTTTCTTGATCTGTCACATAAAATCCCAATGAAATACATTGAGGTTTGTAGGTTAAATCAGACAAAATGAGGAGTAGCTCCGGGGATGTGACTACCTTTTCTAAGACATTGTATGGGGGTAAGTATAAAAGCTCCACGTTTCCTTGCATTCACATAAATAAAACATCCAATGTATGATAAAAGTAGGAGTTTTCTACGTCGATGAGAACAAAAACTTTAAATCAAAGTCAAAACTTTTATGTCTGCCCCAATAGTCACTGGCTTATTGTTTCCAATCTCTGTTTGTGGTTTGTTGCCAGCAACATTTGTGTGCTTTTATTAATTATCAGCTGAAAAAGGTGTCACTGCATTTAAAGGTGGTGAAAGTAAAAAGGTTCTTTGGCAATATTCCCTAAAATTACATTGACATTTTATATAGGGGATTTTTTTTAGATATAATTTAGTAGAAGGATGCAGGTACTTCCTGGAGTGAAAGCCAATTGTGTCAGTGAGCCAGACCCATGCTTTGAATTTATTGCGCCTTCACGAGAGTGATACCAATCTTTCCATTTGCATCATGGCAACAAAGTGAATAACTGTGTTAAAATCCCCCCCCGCAGATGCGGACGGGTCGACGAGGAGACTCACAGGATGTAGCAGATGACGCCGATGCTCCACATGTCAGTGGCCAAGCACACGGGCTCGTAGTTGATGACTTCAGGCGCTACAAACTCAGGAGTGCCGTGCATCACCTTCAGGGCGGCGTTGCCATCTGCGCAAATGTGCGTTTACAAACCTCAAGCCACATACCCAACACACGTGACACGCACAAATATTAAAAGAACCGTCCCCCCCCCCGTCGTACCGAGTTTACTGGCCAGTCCAAAGTCGATTATCTTGACGGAGGTGCCGGTGGTGTCGACGCAAACGATGTTTTCGGGCTTCAGGTCCAGGTGGACGATGTTCTGCTGGTGCATGAAGGCCATCCCCTCCAGGATCTGCTGCATGTAGCGCACGCTGGCCAGCTCCGTGTGCTCGAAGTTGTCGTCCACGATGCGCTCGAACAGCTCCCCGCCTGCGATGCTGCAAGGCAAATTTATTTATATAGCACAATTCAGTACAGGGACAATGCAAAGTGCTTTACATGATTAAAATATAGCAAATTAAAACAGAATAAAATGTAGATAGAAATTAGAACAAAAAAGTGGTTGATTCCGTTAACTAGGAAAGTTGAAGGCAATCCTAAACAAATGTGTTTTTAATCTTGATTTAAAGGAACTCAGGCTTTCCGCACCTTTACAGTTTTCTGGAAGTTTGTTCCAGATAAGTGGAGCATAGGAACTAAATGCTGCTTCTCCTTGTTTGGTTCTGGTTCTAGGTATGCAGAGCAGGCTGGAGCCAGAAGACCTTAGTGGTCTGGATGGTTTATACGCTGATAACAAGTCTGTGATGTATTTAGGTGCTAAGCCATTCAGGGATTTATAGACTAACAGAAGTATTTTAAAGTCTATTCTCTGAGATACAGGGAGCCAGTGTAAGGACTTTAGAACTGGGTTCATGTTCTCTACTTTCTTAGTCTTAGTGAGGATGTGGGCAGCAGCGTTCTGGATCAGCTGCAGCTGTCTGATCCACTTTTTAGGCAGACCTGTGAAAACACCGTTGCAGTAATCAATTCGACTAAATATAAACGCATGGATTAGTTTTTCCAGATCCTGCTGAGACATCAGTCCTTTAATCCTAGAAACGTTCTTCAGGTGATAGAAAGCCGACCTTGTAACTGTCTGTAAATGCTTTTGGAGGTTCAGGTCTGAGTCCATCACTACTCCCAGATTTCGGGCCTGATTACTGTTTTTTAGCTGAAGCAGCTGAAGCTGTGTGCTAACTTTTGATCTCTCCTCTATTGGTCCAAATGTTATTACTTCTGTTTTGTTTTTATTCAAAACAGAATGTGAGGGTTGAGGGTCGTGCAGGAAGAAGCACGACCCTCACATCCGGCACACGCCCGGGTCGCAATAAGAATTAGAGGGAAAAAAACCCCCAAAAAAACACTTACAACTCCATCACCATGACCATCTCCGGTTTGTGATCGTAGGCGCCCAGACACTGAACAAGCTTGGGGTGGTGGAGGTCGTTCATCAGCTCGATTTCTTTGCGCGCGGCTTCCCTCTCCTTGGCCCGCCGTCCTTTGTAGAACTTTCCCGCGCACACGAGGCCCGTCTCCTTGTGGGTGAGCTTGAACACAAGGCCAAATTTTCCCCTGGAGAGGATAGGAGTCAATTAAAACCACTTTGGGGGGGGGAACGCGAGGCTTACGGAACATCTCAAACCGATACGGCCCCAGCAAGGTCGTTACTGCGTAAAAGTCGTCCGTCATCCTTCGTTACAGAGGTCTCACGGAGGCTGCGGGGCCTTTGGAAGGTTTCAAAGATTTTATCTGGACCCATTATTCATTGTTTTTCAGTGCGGCCACTTTACTCTGACCTGTCAATCACTAAGGCATAAAACAATTCAATAGCGGATGTAAAGTTTTATTTACATAGAACCAAATCAGAGCTTAAAGAAAAAAGGTATTTTACTGCCATTAATTTAATTGAATTCACATATCTTTCACAAACAAGGTAGATTGCCAATCTTTGCATAAAGTGGACAGACAAACTGCAACGTTATGCACATTTAAGGTCTCAACAGCATCTCTTATTTCCGTTTCTCAATAAAACACATTTACACACTTTTAAACGTGTGCAGTACATTTAAACCCTCACATTCTACACAGACAGATACTAAACGTCCATTTAGCCAAGTGATTCATCTCTAAAAAAGTGAAATCATGTTTGTTAATGCCACACATCATGACAACTTATGTCATGATCCTTTTTTCTTTTCTTTTTTCCTCGAGGAACACGTCTTAACAAGCTCACGGTGCAATTACAGCTCCTGACAGAATTTCCCCTCTAGGCATCTTGCTACTCTTAACGTCAAATTTCCTTGTTCTTCTCTTCCCGACAACTGTCACTGAAGTTCTCGAGAAAGGGAATTTTGGCTCAGGTTCAAAGAAAGAAAGAAAGAAAAATAAAAAAAAAACAGCAGGTGCTAGAAAACGAGTGAGCTGCAGATACTCACGTTCCTAATTTCTCGTGCAGGTTGTAGTGATCGGTAACTTTGTGGGACGAATCAATCGTGACACAGGAGTACTGAGTGGCTTCTTCTTGTGTTTTCTCAGAATCTACACATACAAGCACAACAAAGTGAGTCAAAGATTTCCCTTTAGTTGAAAACTTCAATGTGTGAGATCAGACACCAATTAAGCCCCACCTGTCCTCTCCATTTTCACCACGGCCGAAACGGGACTGGGCTCGCTCTCCCCCACCGCGTTGTAAGCCCTCACTCTGAAACGGTACTCCTGCTCCGGTTGCAGCCCGGACGCCACTTGGTATGAGGTGCTGGCGCAGTCGGCCTTGAGCGTTTTCCACTCTCCGGGCTCAGAAGGTCCTTGCCTTCTCACTTCCACCGCATAGCCCAGGATGGCACTGCCGCCGTCGTAGCAGGGCCCCGACCAGGACAACACAAAGCCGGACGCAGATGTGTGAGAGGCCACCGGACACGAAGCAGGAGGCTCTGGCCTGTCTGGAGGGACGATGGTGTTTGGAGCGTGTTAACAACTGCTGCACTTTAGTTAAACACGCTCACATTGCACTTTATATGGCAGCAGCTCAATGGATTTAGGCATCTACAATGCAAAAAGGGAACTCAAAGTAAGAAAAATCTTACTGAAATGTGTGTATTTGTCCTTGATTTGAGCAGGTAGATAAGACAATTTGCCAATGGAATGAGATTTTTGTACTTAAAATAAGAACAATTCATCTCCATCATCTTATTTCAAGTGCAGGATATCTAATTATCTTATTTTAGGGGTAAAAATACTCATTCCATTGGCAAATGGTCTTAGTTATCTGCTCAAATCAAAGAAAAATATACCCATTTCAATAGATTTTTTACTTACTTTTAGTTCCCTTTTTGCAGTGTAGACTTGGTGAAGACGACTTGCTGAAGTACGAACAGAGCTTGGGGAAAAAGGGAGGCTTTGAGTGGCTTTTGAACGCAGCATGGTTTTTGATTTTTGACGCCGGACGGGCTGATTTGAGTATTTCAGAAACTGAAGAGATTTTCCAGTACAACAAGCTCTTGAGTTTACAAAGAATGCTCTGTGAAATATGCTCTGTGGTTAAGCTGATTTGCATTTCAGAAGTCAACAATTTGGCAGCAATCGTGTGACGCTACCATTTCAATATGGACCAAAACCTGTTTTCCCCTCTTCCCCCTTTTCAGACTCTCGTAAAAATCTCGATGCACCCGTGGATGAAGGAATTATCTCAGGAGGTCGGCCTATTAAAGTGGTGTTGCTGCACCACAGTGATCAAAAGACGATTTACACTGTCCTGTCTTTGCTCAGTGGTAAAACATTACTGGATACAGTGCATGGACCTTCTGAATTCTCACAGATTTACAGTTTCCTCACAACCTGGAATTAAAATGGATTGTTTCAGAGTTCCCACCTTTTCATTTACATATGTCTATAACTTTGAACATGTCATTTTTTTTTTCTTGTGATGAAAACAAAAAAGGACAAAATAGAATTTTAGTAGTTCACCAGCAGTCACATCTTGCCTCTGGGATTTTTGCACCTTCCTCAAGGCCAAGCTGCTCCAGCTCCTTCATGTCTTCAGGTCTAACCACAGATTCTTAATTGGATTGAGCTCTGGACTTTGACTAGGCCATTCCATTTAAATGTTTCCCCTTAAACCACCCGGGTGTTGCTTTAGCAGTATGCTTCGGGTCATTGTCCTGCTGGAAGGTGAACCTCCATCCCAGCATCAAATTACAGGCAGACTGACAGGTTCTCCAGAATATCCCTACAGCTTTGTCTTTGGAGGTTTGTTGTGTACAATATGCTCCAAGAGAACATCAAAGATCTGGATATATTTTTATAACCCCACCCTGACTTGTGCTTCTCAACAACTTTGTCCCTGACTTGTTTGGAGAGCTCCTTGGTCTTTGTGGTGTGATACCTCGTATTTAATGGTGCTGCAGCCTCTGGGGCCTTTCAAAAGATGTGTTTATACTGACAGATCATGAGATCATTAGATTGCACCAAGTTGGATGGAATTTCACAAATTAGGTGACTTCTGAAGGAAATTGGTTGCAACAGAACGTTTTAGGGGCTTCATAGCAAAGGGGTTGGGATACATGGTAATGAATTTTATATACATATATACAAAATTCTCATTTAATTTCACCAATTTAGACTAGTTTGTTCAAATAGATCATAACATAAGATTAAAAATCCTAAATTACAGATTGGAATGTAACAAATACTTGTGCAAGGCACTTAGAGTGATTTCTAGGGTGATTTTTCAAGCTGTATGCAAATGAAATTTTGTTCTGTATGCACTTTGTGCATACAAAATGACATTAAAGCTATCAATCTATCGTATAATGTTTTAAATGATTAGATGCAGTAACTGTTCAAATGTGAATCTGTACTTAGGAGCTGTGTAATGTCGTCAAAATCTCAGAGGAATGTTTGAAATCAAGGCAGTTCTGAAGGTAAAAAGGGGTCCAGTCTGGAATTAGCAAGGTGTAATGAAGGGGCCATAGGGTATAATGTTGTATGCGTACCGTCTTACCTATGACAGAGAGGGTAACGGTGTGTTGGGCTGAGCTTTTGCGGTCCTTTACTACGACGGTGTAGCGTCCCGTGTGCTGTGGCTTAGCCTCGGCTATGACCAACGCGCTGCTCTGTTCTGTATGTTCTGTCCACACTTCTGGACCGTCGACTATCTGCACACACGCACAAGAAAAAAATAAGGATAAAAGAGAGAAACAACATACAGGGTTAGATGAAAACCAACAGCTGGTATTTTACTTCTCTATTACCTGTTCTTTGTTCCTGATCCAGCAGGATACCACAGGGGGGCTTCCGGTGAAAAAACAGGTCAGACGGGCAGTTTGTCCCAACTTCACCTCCAAGTGCTGGGGTGGATTCTGAAAGCTGAGCACTGAGCCTGCAAAGACAAAACAACAAGAATGTTTGGACTTGGAGGTCGGGGTTTTAATTTTATCAAACTGGAAGGAAGCTATGAAGCATGGTGTAAGAATGAAAGATAAGGACAAAGAATGTCTGGCAGAGGGATCTGGCCTTTGTGCTGTATTACTGGGAGTGCATCGACCGTCCTCATATTAATATTATCGTTGCTTACATAATAAGTGTCATGTGTTGAAACAAAGAGCAAAACCCTCATGGTATACCCGCTAACCCTGTTCTCGTTGTTACCAAGCATGTTAAAAACAGCTCAAACAGATCACTCAACGAAAAACAAGTCCATATATGAACTTAAGGTATCTTCTTCTCACGTACTGTCAGTATGTAAATATTCAGGCATCAGGGTGGCAAATTTAAATGAGCTCAGCACGATAAGTTTATATCAAAAGCCTTCAGTGGTAACAGTCACCTCACTGTGTCCATTTTCTAGCTGACCTTCATCAAAAAAAAAACAAGGAAAGGGAAACATGACACGGCATGTTTACTCTACAACAGTTTTTGGTGCGTTTGTTCCTGCAGCCAACACCCTAAGGCAAAGCTTCTCTGTATAATGAAGGACAATACCTTCAGAGACATTTTTTTTTTTCTTCAAACAAAGACTTAAAAAGGAGTTTGCCGACACTTCAACAGCACTACCAACAAAAATCAGAAGCATCATTTATACGATCAGGAATAGAAGCGAATGAAGAAATTTAATATAGGAAACAGAATACGGCACAGGCTTTAAAAAATGTTTAGCCTAGGTATAAATCAAAGCCACTGATGTTTTGGTACAAAAAGGTAATTTGCTTTTCTCACCAGTCGCCGAGTTGGTTCTCTTCTTTGGGATGGCTTCTGTGGAGAGGGATGAAGAGCAGGTAGGTTTAAGCTGCTGAAATTAAAGGCGTGCCTCGGCGTTCACTACTAAGGCTATCAGCTAACAGACTCGGGAAGTTTTAATGCACATACAGTGCAATGTCCACTTCCCTACATGGTCCTTAGTTGGGACTGAAAACTTTCTGTGGGTGTGTCAGGGAGCTGCATTGTTGTGGAAAGCTCGTACAATTGGCATAAATGTCGCCTGACAGCCAATCAAGGAAGGGCTGGAAGTGTTTTTTTCCTTTTAGAAACTAAACAGGAACATTCTGAGGTCAAAGTAGTTTCCTGATGCAGAGAGAATGCGTTAGAAAAGTACATACCAGAAACCCTAACCCAGTATTAAATGTGGGATGAGAGTCTTTACCTTTTGGTGAGGGGACCGGGCTCTCCTTAATAGATTTTACAGGCGACGTACAGATCGATCCTTTAAGCTTGTGCGGCTCCGCTTTGGAGGTTTGTGAACGCTGTCCGTTTTCCACGGGGCTCTTGAATGCAGAAGTGGGTGACTTTGAGACGCCGCACAGACTTTCGAAGTCTGAATCGGTTGGAATTAAGAGGAAAGGAAAAGAGTCCACATCAAAAACCAAAACTCAGAGAGGCTGTTGCAGTGCCTTGGAAAAGCATTCATAATTCTTTACATTGTTCATGTTTTGTTATCAATTACTTACACTAACACGTTGCTTTTTGTTTGATTTACAGTTTTGTGTGATGCACCAAAATGAAGCAATGCATAAATGTAAATTTGAATAAAAATGATGCATGGTTTATTTTACAAAGATAAAGTTTTTCCCAGTGTGCATCTGTATTCATACTTGGGTCTTAGCACCTGTAACTAAATATTACATCTATAAATCTAGAGGTACATCATATATAGTATTGTATTAAAAGAAGCTCATGCTTACTTACATTGGATTGAGAGCATATGTGAACCGCTATTTTTCAGTTTTTAATTGTTTTTTTTTTTTTTAAATGTATTTATTTTATCTGAACGTTTGTCTAATAATTTAATAGTAGCTCTGGTTGTATATTTAGTATACCGGGCTGCTGGAAGATTCATCTCCCACCCAGTTTCAAGTCCTTTGCAGCCTTAACTGGAGCCTTTCCAGGATTGTCCTGTATCTAGCTCCATCCATTTTGCCCATTAACTCTGACCAGCTTCCCTGTCACAACAGCTTTGGTCTCATCTGAACACAGCACCTTGTTCCACATGTTCGTCAACTTTAAAATGGGACAAATGGCATTCCCCCCAAGCAATTGTTTTCTTCTTTCTAATCTTGATAAAAGCCAGATTCTTGGAAGGAGCCACTAAGTAGTGGTTGTCTGAAGTAACCTGACCCTAGCCAAATGAATTTCGCTCCGCCTAGCTCCACTCATCCATCTGGAACAGATCCATAGAAATGGCGTTTCAGAAGGCTGGGCCTTATGAAAAATCCTTGCATATGATTGGATAAGCTACTTACTTGTCTGTCATCTTTATCGACGTGCTATTTCAACCACTCACACTGAAGCCAACCAGTGACGCTGATGAGAGCGACGCAGGAAAAAAACCAAAACTTGCCAAATCCGGTCGGGAGAAGGGCGAAAACATTGTTTCCTCCAACAAAAGCCTTCAGAGCCGTTCTCTGATGTTCTTTTAATGAAACAATATTAGGTAGATTGGACAACACGGAAGAAATAGCAGCATCAATGTTAACGCTTGCTTCCTCGATGCGAGCCGCCATTGCTGTCTGAATCAAAACAGTCTCACGGTTGCTTCTCCACTACGTCACATCTATGAAACTCCAGCCCTGCGTCCTGATTGGCTGGACAATAAAATTGGTTGAAGAAATCACTCTCTATGAAAGATGTCCCAGATGGATGTGAGTGAAGCTAGGTGGAGCTAGGTGGAACGAAATTCATCTGGCTCGTCAGGTTATGTCTGAAGCCCTTCCAGGGTTATCTTCTCTGATTTATACTCTCCTTGGCCGGCCCGTCACTGTTGGTGGTTTTATTTTTTATAGAATAAAAGGGTATTTTATAAAGGTTAAAAGGCATTGAACACAAGTGCCAGTCACCCTTTTCAGATTTTGATCAATTATATAATTTTTCTTCAATCACGTGCCACTTTTTGTTGGTGTATCACATAAAATCCTGATAAATACATCCAACTTGTGAAGTCTGTAAGCTGTAAAGTGACAATTTGTGGAACAGTTAAATGGGTATGAAATACTGGCATTAACTGTGTCGTAAGTAACTTTCTGCTTTATGAAGCCATTAATGATGTAAAAAAAAGCTGTGTTTTTTTTTTTAACTATCTTGAGGACATAATTATCTCTCTTACCTTTGATGACCACAGCTGCACTGCAGGATGTCCTACCCGCACTGTTTTCAGCCAAGCATGTGTATGCCCCAGCATCTTCTGGTAAGCATTCCCTCACCACAAAACTCACATCCCTGCCATTTGAAGAAGAGTTTCCAAATCGTGCCACTTCACCTACAACAACAGAAAAACAAAAAACAAAAAAAGAACTAAAGAAACCTTCTCCACTTGCACAAGGTTCAGGGGATAGTTTGATTTAGTTAAATTTGGGTTTTGTGGTGTACTGCAGTTTTTAGTGGTTAGTGTCTTACCTGCAGAAACCAGAGATATTTCAGATCGGAGAAAAAAAAAAAAATCACATTCAGTCAAATCTCAGTTGAAAACAACTTTTCCCGACACTACATCCACACTTAAAGCTTTCCCAGTTGACACTTTTTCTTTAGATGACCTTTCTGGTTACTCCGCCTTCCCCCATAGTCAAAAGACACGTCAAGATTATTTGCCACTTTATATAAGCAATAAGGAGTGTGTGCAGTTTGTTTTTAGTGGGTTGTATCTCCGTTTTGCCCTGTGATGGACGAGAGACCTTTCCAAGATGTAACATGCACTGGATATCAGCAACCTCCACCTTTCCATTCATTTAATTTCTTCAGAAAATATATGGGTGAATGGATAGCTGGTGTGTTTTGACTGCGAGACCAGAAGCTTATTTTTGCTGAGCTTTCATTTACCCTGGCCATTTTTTTTTTTTTTTTGGAAGAGTTTCTTCTCTAAAGTCCAGAACCGTTCCATTACAAACACAGATGCTTAGCAGCTAGTTCCTGCCACAGAATCAATGTTGAGTGTAATTACAAAAAGAGACACTGTACCTTTTTTGAGAGGAAATAAGAAATCTGTACGACTCAAAATACACAAAAGAAGCCACGTGTTGATCAGGGGAGGAATAGTTAGCTCTGGAAACGTTGGTGACTACGACGCACACTGTCAGCAAAGTCACAGGAGTATGGTGGAGTTGAAGGAGATGGTAATGTGAAAAATATTAACAATATACTTAATATAGCATCCACTGGAGCAGACAGAAGTGATTTGGCTTGAGTCGTTTTGAATGGTGGAAAATAACTTTAACAGATCCTGTTCTGAGCAGCTGTTAGCTAGACTATCTGTAGCTATTAGCTTCACTCTGAGTAAATTTAGCTCCTCTTTAGGTGTTTCCTACAGAATGTTCCAACGCTACACACCTCTGGCTCCTGGCCATTAGCATAGTTTAACTACTTGTTTCACCAAAAACAAATATATCAACACACAATTCAGAGGAACTTTAAAATTACATAATGGAAACCTAATTTTTCTGTAAATGGTTGGGTCATTTTTAGTGTAGGTACTTTTCTGATCAATGAGCACCATGACAAAAGTTCAAATGAAAATGATCCATGCCTTGCTGAAGATCTAATAAAATACAGTTCTGGGGAGAAACAACACATAGACAAGACAACAGAGGGAAGCTGTTCCAGGTTAAACGTTGTGTTTTTTCCAGACTACGGAATTTCACCCCCGTAAAACCTTGTCCCTACACGCCTGCTGATGTCCACAGCAGATAGGACAGTGACCGTGTATGTAACACAACCTCTCCTGAAAGAATGAACTGCCTCTCTTCTTACATTGTCCTAATGATTTGATGGTGAATGATTTTCTGCTTTCTCTCTCTCTCTATGCAGTGTGAATTTAGTTCTTAGTGTTTGGTTTGGGGGTTTGCTTATGCAACTATCTTTTCTTCCTGTTTTCCACCTATCTTCTTAAAGTATGGCTATCATTCCATTTTCCATGTGACTCCTGCTTGAACCACTACACCCACTTCCCTGTAAATATATGAATTTACTCATCCCATTTCTCCTGGTATAAATGTCCTTGCTCCTTGCCAAGACCTTCTGCTAATATCTGTTCCTTTCTAACTTCTGTGGAGTTTCCCCCCCTCCATCTATCAGGTGTTTTGTTTGTTTATTAAAGTATCTGAAACCTTACCACCCTGTCTCATTTGTCTCCATTGTGGTCCTACATTCTATAATAATGACAAGCATTCATGGATTTGAGCTTATATCTCACAGACTCTTTGGTCTCCCAAACAAATGAACTCTACATTCAGAATAATAAGCAAATTTACCAAAAAACGTGTTTCTCTGATCTTTGAAGTGCTTCTGTACTATTCTGCCAAAACTACCAAGGTCATTGTTTTTTGCTCTGCTTAAATTATCCTTGGATGCTGTAAATAAAGTCCAAATGAAGTCATATTTCATTTGCTGGTCACTATTAGGCTATATTCACACTGCAGGCCTTGATACTCGATTCCGATTTTTTGCTGAAACGCCATTTTTTTGCATGGTCGTTCATGCTACTAATTAAATGCAACCACCACCAGATTTCTGTCTGAACAGCTCGCGACCCGCATGTGTAGAAAAAGAAAGTGGACGTCACCCGGCAGCACACAATCTAAAGAAGTAGTAACGGATGTAACTGGCCGGCGTCTCAGTGTTATGAAGTTGTTGAGATACGGGAGCCGAAAATATTAAGACTGCATCATAACAAGACGAAGAATGGTAAGAAAAAAAACACCTATTAACAGTGGCCTTCTGTGGAGCCGAGACCGCTGCTGCTGTAGAGAAGTCTGTGTGGATGTGTATTGAGAGCCAGGAAAGTGACATATAAGACGGATGAAATGCAACATGACCGTTAAGACTGCAGACGCTATTGGATACGCATCTGGTTTAGAACCACATATGGAAGTGGCATAAATCGGATTGTTTTGGGGTGAAATGATCGGAATTGCGCCGTTCATACTGCCATGAAAAAGACGGATTTGGGTCACATTTGCCTGCTGTGTGAACGCAGCCTTAGTTACACCAAAATCCACGTCTGGTGAGCTGTTTAGTGCGGCATGATGATTTTTTTTCTGAAAGCTTGTATGCCAAGCTAAGCTGCCTATTTTTAAGTGAAGCTCTGTTAAACTCCATTTTTGTTTTCACATCTTGAACATGTGATTAAACTACTGGTTTCTGAAGGCAACATCACTCAGTTCATAACATTCCCAATCCAAGTCAAGTTTCAAGTCAAGTTTACTTGTCTAGCACGTTTCAGCTAGCCTGGGTGCCATTCCGAACTTAGTCCCGCCCACAACGTTTTAGGTCGGGAAGTTCGGTCTAGCATTGCTCAATAGTAGCGCGAGTATGCTCGCCCAATATCTGGCGGGCCAATCAAATTGTCAGGGCGGGCTTTATACGATAATGGACAGATGATCAACAGTAACGTTATCAACCCCGTCACCAAAGCGCGCTTGGGTTGAATTTGTTTACAACAACGATGGCTGCCGCTGGAGCAGGGGCCAACAGGGGCCCATGCCCCTGTAGAAATGGTCCTGGCCCCTGTTATGGCCCCTGTACTAAAGACAAATACACTTCTCATAATTATTTGCAATGGCAAAGAAACCATAACTGATTGGTTACTTTGACCAATTTAATTTTCTACCTATACAGTTTTACTCTTAGAAGGATTTAAAAATTAAGATGTTTCACGTTTAGCTTTAGCCGTATTGAGCTGGGGGCAAGTTTTCAACTGCTAGATCAGGGGGTCTGAAACCTGCAGTTCCAAAACCACAAGTGGCTCACTTAATATTATTACACAGTTAAATATTGCCATTTTATTGTTTAATTTTTTTGTTCTGTGCCCCTGTGAAAAAACACTGGCCCCACCTTGGCCCCCCTGGTAAATTTGGTCTAGAGCCGCCACTGCGCTGGAGAGTTGAGGTGTGTAGATTCTGCTATTAGGTCTGTTCTAGAAGATATCGACAGGTTCGTGTGTTGAAGGACTCCTTGGATCCTTACATTCTTTTTGCAACACCGGCAAAAATCGTTAACGCTCATCTTCTTGTGTTAGGCTAACAGTTGAGTTCCGTTGACAACAACTATGCGTTGCTTAACATACGTCACACACTCCGTTGCTCTTATTAGTTGTAGGTCTATCCATATGAGTGCAGAGGAATTTTTTTTCCTGGTTCGTTCGAAACACACCCCATAATCACAGCTCTATGGAGCAGTATCAGACTCAAATTCTGACTAGAATTGAGTATGACCATGTCAGGCTACGTTTCAGCAGCAAGGCGGTTCAAAGTGCTTTACATCATGAAAACATAAAAGCATCATAAACACATCAAAACAGTCACTGGTTGTAAGACCAGTAATAAGCATTAAATTGCATCAAGTGAAAAAGCTCAATCAGTAACATTTAGTGTGTAACTGTGTTTTTTGCCACTGTCACACCCAAATTTCCCCATTATGGGACATTATTTAAACCTGAAACAAAAGCGATCACCACCTCGGTTCTGTCTCAAAACGACCTCAGTGGGCTTATAAAAGCTGTGCCTCCTCCTGTCGCCGAATGTGTCTCTGAAACAGAGACACATTTATAGGCTCGTTGCATATCTGGTCGTACTGGGTTTGTTTTACTAAACTTATTGATTTTACATATTCATTCTTTCAACAAAAACAGGAAACGTCCTTTTCTTTAAAAGTGGATGTGTTAACTTCCTGGCAGGGCAGGATATATTTTATTTCTGAGAACTAATCAGCTGAATTGAATTTTGTTTTAAATTAGCTGACATCCACTGTGAAGATAAAAATAGATGACATGATCTGAAAATATGCCTCAATACCTGCAGTAAAATTCAGTTATCAATATTTTTTTTTCCACAAAAATGTACTGCCAACTTAATGCAGCACTGTGTAACTTTTAGCCGCTAGGGGTGCTAGATCGGGAACTCCCAGGTTTAGCGAACCCTGAAGGCCACTGGCAACACTCCACTGTCTCAAAATTAAACAAACAGTCTCCCTCCGTGTTTTGGAATATGATAGCAAACCACTTTGGACCAGCAGATTGAGAAGTCATAACCTGACTCTCGCCAGATGGACTTTGTTCCGCAGAGCTCGACACATCCATCTGGGATTGTTCCATTGGAGATGTATTTCAGAAGGAGGGGCCTTATCAGAAATCATTGCATATGATTGGATAAACCACTTGTCCGTCATCTTTACTGCGTACTACTTCAACCACTCACATCGAAACCAAAACCATAGTTTCCAAGGCAAGGCAAGGCAAGGCAAATTTATTTATATAGCACAATTCTGTACAAAGACAATGCAAAGTGCTTTACATGATTAAAATATAGCAAAATAAAACAGAATAAAAGCAAGTAGGAATAAAATGTAGATAGAAAAAAAAGAACAAAAAAGTGGTGATTCAGTTAACTAGAACAGTTGAAGGCAATCTTAAACAAATGTGTTTTTAATCTTGATTTAAAGGAACTCAGGCTTTCCGCACCTTCCACAAATAAAAGACTTCTAAGCCGTTCTCTGGTGTTATTTTAAAGAATGAATATTCGATAGATTGGACAACACTGACGAAATAGCAGCATTAATGCTACCGGGTGACCAGATTTCGTTAATGGAAACTAGTGTTGCACCGATACCGATACCAGTATCGGACGGGGCCGCGATCCAGCACTAAAATGGTGGTATCGGTATCGGCAAGTACCAACAGATAGGACACCGATACCATTTTGATGTTTGTATGTCACTTGAACGCAGCCTTTTCTCTCCCGACTAGTATTTTACATGTTATATAAGTTCATGAAAGTTGCACTATTCTGGCATTTGAGAGGCAAAAGTTTATTCAACTATTGTCACCCATTCCAGGATGCAACAAAAAGTTCTACTACCCTAAGTAGTATGCAGTTCTTCATATATACACACACATACATCAGTTTCAAACAGATGGTATCGGTATAGTATCGGCTGATACTCCACAGCCAGCTATCGGGTATCGGTATCGGTATCGGGGCCAAAAAATGGCATCGCCGCAACACTAAACAGGGACGTCTCTGATTTTGCAAAGCAGGCGTGCGAGCTCAGAGTTTCTGTTGGGGGGTTGGTTTGTTTTGCCTAATCTGCAACCCGGCGGGGAAGGCGTGTTCGGCTTAACTCTTCTACTACGTTGGGATAGCGGCAGTACCGGGTAAATACCTGTTCCTGAGTTAAACTTTTTTACTCCATTATGATACACTGAAATCTGGCACATTTTCGGGGACAGCTTTTGCTGGGGACAAGTTATCTAAAACGGGGGGCTTAGGGATGTCTGATCACCGCTTGCTTCCTCGCCGTGAGCCGCTATTGTTGTCTGAATCCAAACAGTTGCTTCTCTGAAGTTGCTTAAGTGATGGAAAATCCCGCCCGGCGATTCTGATTCGCTCGTCTATTTTATGTGGCATTAAAATCCCTCCCAATGGCAGCGATTCTAGATGGATGTGTTGACGCCGTGTGGAGCTCGGCGGAACTACATCCATCTAGCGAGACTCAAATTAAAGACGTCATGGAGTTACTTGTAAAGACAAGTACTACACCAATACTATACCAGAGAACCAAACTCATGTCTGATCTGGTAAGTGTCAAGGTCAAATTTTAGATGGTGCTGCTTCAAGCAAAAGAGATGAAGGTAAGCACAGATTCAAACTTAAACGTTTCTTAAAATAAAACCATGTAATTATGTAAGACGTCAGAAATGTCGACCGATAACGTCGACCACAGAGCAAAGACGCAGCAGTGTAAAACGCTCACTGCTTACCGTTGTGCAGCCATGTCACTTTGATAGGCTGACTTCCTGTGAGGACTCCTCGTAGCGCCAAGTCGGTTCCTTCGTTCACACAACAGTCTTCAAGCGGCTTTATAAAGACAGGTGGATCCAGATTTTTAGAACAATCTGTAACGGGAGAAGACGTGTCAAAGGACTTTGGTAAACACTGAGAATGATAACATTGTCCAGTTGCTGCAAATTAGTTAAATCCACATCCAATCTCATGTTGCCTATCCTACAGGTGGTCTGCTGGAATGGGATCTGCTGACAAAGGAGGCCACTGGAGTTCAGTGAACCCATCGCCATGTTGAAGAAACCAGTTGGATATTATCTGATCTTTGTGACATTGCGCATTATCCAGCTGGAGGAGGCCTTCAGATGAATGGTACTCTGTGATCATACAAGGATGGACATTGTTTTAACAGGATGTTTAAACAATGCTGAATTGTTTCTAACGGGTCAAGAGTGTGGTAACAAAATATCCCCCCCAACAACTGCGCCACCCACAGCACCATCCTGACCTGTTGACACAAAGCAGGACAGATACATGATTTAAGCTGTTCACACAAAATTCTGGCCCTACCATGCGATTTTCCAATTGGTAATTATCCCATTGCTGTGAACCTATGTGAATGGTAGCCTTAGTTTCAAATTCATGTTGCTGCCGCCTATCAGCCTCAGGTTTTGCCGTGCTGTACATTCAGAGATGATATTCTGCAGACCTTGGTTGTAACGAGCGCTCACTTGAGCTGCAATTCAATCTTCTCAAGCCCATTCTCCTCCGACTCTTGACAGCAAAAAGGTAAGTAAGGCCCCACAAATGTTACTCACTGGATATTCGAAATCGAGCCGCTAAAATTCCAGTAGATCAGCTGTTTCTGACATACTTCAGCCAATCTGGCAGCAAAAACCCACATAAATGTCAATGTCACATAAATGTGGTTTTCTGCTCCATGCTGACTGTTGATTTGAACTTCTTCAAGCCTTCTTTACCCACTAGATGGCTAAATGCATAGAGTTGCTGCCCTAAACAGATAATCTGATTTGCTATTTGTGTTAACGAGCAATTAAACAGGTGGCCCTATGAGTATAACTTTAGTTCATGTTAAAAAAAAAAGTCTCGATCTGTTATTTTTAGGAACATGTCACGTTGAAATGTCAAACCACCGCATCGAGTATACAGTGTGCTCTGTATCTTTCATAACATGTTTTACTAGAGAAATGAAAACTGTATGCAAGGAAGTGATGGACTGTAAGTAACTTTTTTTTTGTCTCAGTTACCCAAATTGCTTGCACAACTATCAGCATCATTTTTAATCCTTTTCTGTTAAAAGAGGTGACCGCCGCACAGAAAAGCTAAATATTGACATTGGATCCTTGATGTGCTTTAGTTTTAAAACTGCATAACTCCATCAAAGCCCATGCCAGGGTTTTTTTCCCCCACTGTGCGTGCAAATTCTTTTGCTTGATAATGCGCTAATGATAAATGTCTTGTTCTGTTTGACAGGAGCAGAGTCATTTTAATAGATCTGGACCACAGCCATGAGGGGGTTGGTTTTTGTCTTCTCAAGAATTTCCCTCCCTCATTCTGGCACAGTCTTGTTAAAGAAAATGAGCGTTGTTTCGGGGATGTAGTTGTCACTGCTGGCACGATTCCACTGCGGATGACTGTTAAGCAAAGAAGCTGGGGTGAAAGAAAAACAAAAAAGAGCCTAGTTGTATTAAAAAAATGGACAAGACCTGATTTAGCAGCTTTAACTTGCATAAACCAATCTGCAGCATGAAAATGGACATTTAACAAAGCAAGTTGCCCGTGTTTGGAGCTTTAAAGGCACCATAAAACTCTTCTTCACTTCACTACTCTTTTTTCATATCAGTTTTTTTATTAAGGCTGAGAACATTTAGAGGTTGCTCAGGAAACCACTTTCCCACTAATGCTTTCCTTTTCTCAGTTGCTAAAACGGTGACATGTCAAACCGGCAGATCAGTGCACGGTCATGCTTGCCAGATGATGATGATGATGATGAAGACAATGACAACGCTGGCTTTTCAAATGCATCATGCAATACATTCAATAAACAAGTGCGTGCATGGTGAGTTTAACGGAACAACAAAATGTCACACTTTGAAATGTTAGAAAAGATCAGCTAAAAAAAGAAAAAAAGGGGAAGAAGCAAAACGTTGTTTAAAGCTTGCTAGCGTAAAAAAGAAAAGAAAGAAAAAGAGACAGTTTGGACTTAAAATGAAAGCTAAAGATCTCTGGTGGAAAAAAAAAAGTGAACACATGTCGAGACGACCTGCCGTAAAAACTGTAATGAGTGTAATCTGTAAAAACAACCCCTTGTTTAACTGCTATGCAACCTGCTATGCAACCTTATGAGATGAAACTGCCCTGTCAAGACTTGTTGGATGAACCTTTGACATCAGGTAACAGGGAAGATGCAGCCAGCTAATTAAATTGAAACGAAACGCATCCTCTGAATTTCTTACCTTTTTCAGGACGTTTGCCAGAAGTCCTGATCTCTGTCACCCTTGTCCCGTTGGTCTGTGCATGGTGGGGTTGTAATGGCCTGAGTTGTAGCTTGAAGGTTGACACATACCGCGGTTTGCTGCTGTCACTGGTCATAGCCCTTTTAGATTGTCCTCCACGGTCTAAACGGAACAAAAACAAAAAAGTCACAGACACATTTCTCCGGCTGGTTATCACACTTCCTTTCTGACACTGCAGTGTGAGCCTCGGCAGCTCGCTCTCTTCTGTGAAAAAAAACCCCAAACAGGCCACTTTTTCTCCCTCTTGAACCAGCACTGACTCTGCCTTCTGCCCTCACACTTCTCTGCACACGTTTAAACCCTCTTCTCCCCCCCCCCCCTCTTTAAACTGCACTGACTCCACCCACGTGAAAAAATCTTTCTGTTTTACCTAGACCCTTTCAGGTGTGACAGGCAGCTGCTTATCTTCGTAGAATCTCTCCCTGTAACCAGAACCCGCATCCACCACCGATTTTCTTGTCACGGATGACAGAAAGGCGCTTCACATAAACAAGGAAAGGCAGAAAAAGAAAGGAAGGGCTTATCTACACCCACCCAGGCAAAGGTCATATTGTGCACCATTTGTTGAGTGCACTGCTTTCCACGGATTCCTGTTTGACCTGCAACTTATCGAGCCTTCACCTGAACTTTGTCATGCCTGACATGGGCACGTTCTTCGCAAGCGTGGGAATCGTAAAGCTTTGATTGGAGACGAGGTGGTTTTAAATCCATCGGGAGTTTGGCGTCTGAGCGCGTATCCCTGCACACAAAAGGAGGCCTTTTCCAAGGCAACCGACCCATCGGCTGCTACAGCAACAGGATCATTTCTCTAGAGGGGACTACTGTTGTTGGTGGGGTTTGTTTTTTTGCTGTAGAGGTAGTCAACACACTAACGAGCGGTGTTCCAGGAGATTCAATTAACCCGACACATCCTGAATCACTAGGGTTACAATCATGACAAACAGGGATGATCGGACAATGTGCAATTAACTACTGACAAACCTGAAATACCAGCCCTAATGAGGCGAGTTGTGCGTTAAAACAGAGTGACAAGCCAAAGCCCACTGAGAGGAGCAGAACCACGGTTTCCAGCTCACCCCCATCCCAGCTTCCCAAATTCCACATCAGTGATCACACAGAATAGCGCGCGGCGAGGGGCTTGTGTTAGTTTGCGTGGGCAGAATTCCTAAATCAAACATTTACAGAAAAAAAAAAAAAAAAGAGGCTGAACTCACAGAGACGGCATTGTTGATGATTAGTGATAACAGAGTGGCGTAGCACCAGTCATACGGGCAAGGTAGATGGCATCGAACTGTTGCATGTAAATGCCATTTCCTTGTCAGAATCAAAGGCTGATAGATACACTGCAAAAACGGACCTAAAACCAACTAAAATGTTCTTAAAATTTGTGTTTTTGTCCTTGATCTGAGCGGGTAAATGATATTATCTGCCAATGGAATGAGTATTTTGACTCCTAAAATAAGATTATTAGACATCCTGCACTTGAAATAAGATGTTGAAGATGAGCTGTTCCTATTTTAAGTGCAAAAATCTTATTCCATTGGCAAATCATCTTATTTACCTGCTCAAATCCAGGACACTCACTCATTTTAAGAAAATTGTACTTATTTTTAGTTCAGTTTTTGTAGATAGATAGATAGATAGATAGATAGATAGATAGATAGATAGATAGATAGATAGATAGATAGATAGATAGATAGATAGATAGATAGATAGATAGATAGATAGATAGATAGATAGATAGATAGATAGATAGATAGATACCTCATCAAAAGTGCCACTCAGACACATTGGGTTTATCTTCTAAAAGGCACTGAGCTGGTTATTTAGCAACGGTCTCTTCCAGAAAAAGCGGCAGAGTACAAAAACAAGCCGCCGCTGTCGTCCAGCGCTACACTTTATGACAGACAGGATTTCTAATAAGACGTGGCACAAAGCTTTTAATCGGCCCCGGCACATTGCTTAGATGAATAGAACACGTTCAGAAGAAGTTGGTTCAAACTCTCCGACTCGGCCGCTCGTTAAAAAGAAAGCGAGCCGAATGAACACATAACGCATGACTATTAAACTATATCACATGAAGCAAAGAACTAATATAATTTAGGCTGAAGGTCCACATAAAAACATTCTGGAGCGTATTCTCCCACGTTTTGGTGATTGATTATTGTAACCCACATGTAGTCTTTCTGCAGTAACCCTTCAAACAAGTTTCTATTCTTAAAAAAAAAAAAAAAAAAAAAAAAAAACATGTCTGTCATCTGTTCACTCAGGCTTGGATTGTGGACGGGCGAAGCATCTATTACCTGAAGATGAGACAGAAGGCATCCCAGTTAGTCACAGCAGGAAGGTGGACAGATACAATCCTTAGACTGAACTCTAGAGTTTAAGGGAAGTGTTGCAATACGAGAGAACTTGACATTAATATTTAGAGAGAAAAAAAACATGCACTACAGCGCTAAAATGCAAAAGTACAATCACAAAGAATCACAACTTCATTGGTATGTTTAGCGACTAAATGATTATGTTATATAAAGAGTACCTTTTTAGAATAGATTTTTACTAGAATTATCAGGTATCTGCTCTTTTGTGTGTTTGTTTGGATAACCTTTACTTCCTTCAAAGTAATCTCCTCTGATTACTCCTCCTACTTTTACTTTTGAAGTGGTAACTTTCACTGCAAACAAGCCCAGATACCGGTTTGAACTCATCCAATCTATCTGGGTCGTTCCTAACTACTCCTGTGTGTGGTAATTTACCGACAAACAAAATTTAAAGAGAGACTTTTTGGCTAATATTGTGCCTAAATATAACATTTTAATTGTTGGTGACTTCCAATATTCATGTGTATTCCCCTGATGAGGTGCTTGCTCAGGATTTTTTTAAAATCTTATTCAGTCTTTTAAGCTTGTGCAGGCCGTACCAAGTTCCACACATCAACAGACGCACACTGTTGATGTTTATCATATGGTTTGCCTGTTTTCTTAATTGGGAAATTCAGGAAGCAGCGTATTCTTACCACAAACATGATTTATATGACATTTGTTTTGTGCATGAGTTTACAATTGTGATCCAGCCAGGCACTGTTGTATATTCAACCCTTCCACCGCATTCATAAACACCATCCTTAGTGACTTGGCGACCGATAATGGGTCTCACCGTAGATGAGCTGCTTTTCCAGTTTCAGGAAACTGGATTCAATCACTATTTTAGAGATAGATTCGTCATCCAACTAGTCCAAACAGGCATCACCCTGATTTTAAACTCATTTGGCTAAGATAAGAAAACTAATGGGATGTGTTTTACTGTTTTGTGGTTCAGTCTTGAATTAGTTTTATTCATAAAACAACATGCCATTGTGTCAAGTAGTGATGACACTCAGCTGCATGTTTAAAAATTAGAATATTATTAACTTTATCCAATGAACATGTGCAATTTTGAAATCCACAAAGAGTGAATTAAGGGGATATTTTCCTTTTTATCCTGATTTAGTGATAGGGCTTCAAAACAACGAATGCAAGTTAAAATTAAATAAGCATAACATTTTTATACTGGCCAAAGCAAATTAAAGCTCAGTTTAATTGTGTTCTAGGAAATACTTTCAAATCAGTAATGTTGTTCATGGAGTTCACATAAGTGACTAGAATACACTCGAAATAAATGTGGATTTGAGGATACATTTTAGATTTCATTCACAACCTCCGCCACACTGTCCCTACATGCTGACACTGCCTCTGACTCACTTTCAGTATCAAGCTCCTACGTCAAGAGAGATGGATTATGCGCCGTTTGCTTTTTATTGGCACCTGAAAAGGTTAGCTTTAAAAAGACAAATGTGGTCTTGTTTCAACAGTGGGTGTGATTGTCTTGTTTGAACGCAACAGTCCTCTCATCATCTGACTATTAAAAAATAAAGTTGTCGGACCATAAACCAATGCAGAAAAATACTCATACAATAGCGTTTTTTTTTTATACAACCATTTTAAAGTTGCACATCAAAATGTCAGACTCCCAATAAAACCGTTTTGCGATATGATCATTTTACTCTGGGTAATAACAGGGAAACCAGCAGGGGGGCGCTCTGCATGGTGACACCAGTTAATCACGGAAGTAAAACGGTCACTGTTTGCATTTTCTAATCACAATAAATATCAGAGTGGATTTGGCCTCGTTATTGGCGTTGCAGTAAGAATAAACTATCTAAAAAAAAAAAAACTGAGACAGATTTTATGTCATTTCTAAATCTGGGTGAAGTGATGGGATAGCTAACGCTAAGCTAGTTGATGGCTCACCTAGCATTAACCAGACAGAAAACTGCATTAACTCTCTGTCTTGTGAGGAAATTTTGACTTAATTTCTGTTGCCATGTAAAGAATCTCCTAACATTGTTCCTGGGGAGGTTCCAATCCACACTAACCCACTACTGCTAATTAAACTATGCTCCTCGTAATTGTTTTTATTGTGTAGTTGAGCGGTAATTTAACAAGGCATGGGTCTCATTTTGAAGCTGTGTAAAAAATAATAAGGTTGTAAAAAAAATAAAAAAGGTTTCTGCAAAAGCTGGAGATTGTAAGAGATGACAGTGACTGACTTTACCTCCTCCTGTTTGGAACAGCCTTCCCTCTGCTGGGTTTTGGTCGTTTGGTTACTCTCCAATTAATCAGGTGGAGTGCATTCTTCTGCGGATGGCGCTGCTGAATTGTGCAGAGGTGGGAAAACCCGGGTTCGGTTTCTGAAAAGCATGTACAGAGATTACGTCCAACCATTTGCATTTCCAGCTCTGCTGCAACCAAGACTATTGCATTTGTTTTTTTTTTTTTTGGGGGGGGCAAACACCGGCTCAGAATTCACTGAGCATTCATAAAGAAGACTCTCGCAAATGCAAAAAAAAACAAAAAAACACACTATGAAGAAACAAACAAATTGGGTTTAAATTAAAATGTAGAGTTAAGCTGTGCAAGAGAAGAGAAGAACTTATCAGAAGGGGGAAAATATAATGTGCAAGTGTTAATTGAGGATAAGGCATATTCGGATAAATAAAAAAAATTAAATATTCAAGTTGAATGTACCGAACAACTCTTCCTGAGGAGATAAAAGGTGTGCAAATAGTCCTTAGCATCTGATAAAATGTAAATGTGCAAGTCAAAAAAGACAGATAGCAGTCAATTTACAGAATGATGCTGTGCAATTGCGTGAATGTACCAGACACATTCTCCCAGAGAAGATTAGCAACAATTTAAATGTTCAAGTTAGCTGAAATGTTCAAGTAAAAAAAAAAAAAAGTCAGACTCTGTATGTTAAAATTTAGTTTTAGTTTTATCTCATACTTTGTCTTTCTTATTTTTGTACAACACTTTGGTTACACTTGCTGTTTTTTATATGGGCTTTATTAAAATAAATGTGGGTGTCTCTCAAATATCCTCGGCACTATAAAACTAAGCCCTTCGTTCCTTTTTTTAAGCACTTACTCAGCAATCTGGAAACATTCAATGTACCCTGTATACTTAAAGGTAAATTGAGAAAAATCATGCTTTTCAATAAAAGCAAATTCTGAGAAACTACCCTAAAATTACTCTTGAATATTAACAATAAGCCATAACAAATTCAACCCCCACCTAAATGGAGTTAAGAACCCAGTACATTCTTTTGCAACAAGCTGGGACCTCCTGTCCTGCAAGCCAATCAGATTGCTCAGGAATTACCCAGAACCTTAAGGAGTTGTTGTTCACATACTTGTCTAATGCATGGGGAGAAAACCCCGTCTAGGGCCAAATGCAAATTACAGCGAAGACCGGCCGCTGTTTCATACATGTACCCAAAATGTACAGCTGTGTTTGCAAACTGTGGCTGATCCCCAACAGCAAAAGTGACTTCTGTTGTTAACCGCATGTGTTCCAGCTCCACTTCATGTTGCGGCGTAGCCTATATTAGAAATGCATTTGTTGCATGCAGTATTGTGGTAAACAAGAGCTAAATCAGGACACACTGCATTCAAGCAACTCTACCAAAATGACAGTCATGCCAGTCATTGTAATTCTCTATCATGTGGGTTTTTAAATGGCATAGAAGTTTGGTATTTAAAATACATGCATTTGCAAGTGACACTTTTATTTAGGTATTTATTTTGGAAATGCTGGACATTATGGTAACATTTGTATGTCTGAAAGCTGAGGAAAATTATGTTTATGCAGATAACTGGAAAAGAGCTAGAGCACTAAAGAAATTGATCACGCAATATTTTTAAGGCCTGGGGTTTGACATAGCAGAGTGATATAAATGAATAAATAAATATAAATAAATCTCTGTATGACGCTGTAAAATAGCATGATCAGCTACTATACTTATATACAGCTGGTAGAAGCGGTTGCTTCACCACCAGGTGGGAGAGAGTTGGCTCCACCTAGAGGCTAACTCTGTACATACCAGCAGGCCCGTTAGCTTTTAGAAACTGCAATCTTTGTTAAATTGGGACTTTTTGCATCATCATGTCACCAATAGTGGCTGAAACTCCTAAATATAATTAGAGAATAGTAATAGTAGAGAATAGTCAATAAACTAAGTGTTTTCAACTAGCCATATACAATTTAACCTGACTGCATATAATTCACAAATGTTTTCTGCAATGGGGATTCTTTTTCTTATTAAAAATGTCCTTACTTAATATTTATACAAAGCATTCATTTTCTGGCAACAGAAAGAAGTGCTAATCACAACTGCAAATGATATTTTCTCCCATGACTCAGGCATGCCCAAAGTGTATCCCGCAGGCCATTTGTGGCCCCTGTACCGATTTATGTGGCCTTCCAACTGCACCCTCTCTTTCCTGCAGCACTCCTGATAATGATGTGTTGTTGAATGCTGATTTGTTGAATAAAAGGTCCTGCTTGGTTTTGGCTCCATTGGTTGCACACACTGACTGAGACTTACTGGCCTCCAATACTCAGTGTGTTTCAACTAGCAATTTAACAGTTGTACAAGAGGACGACCACGAGATTGCCAAAGGATGCAAAATAAATCCACAAATCTTTATTGTGATTTATACATATCACACATTTCAAGTATACATGTGGGAAAATAATGGTTGTGTAACGATAGGATTTGTATACTGTACAGGAAGCAAACTGATATTTATATTTACGTATAGATGTAATTTTTCTGATTTCTCTAATGGGAACTACTAAATAGCATGAATTAGTCATTCGAATCTCCCTGTTATTTCACAAACTGGTTGAACTAGAACAATAAAATTCTATATTCTGACATTAGACACTTGTGCTTTGATGTAATAATGATGCATAAAATGTAAACTATAATAAAAACAGAAAGAACCTACAGCACTTGAGCTGGAGCTTTACCTGAATACCGAGCCTTGTAAAATAATCTACACCCTAACCTTTAAGCCTTTTCATATTTAGTCATATTATAACCACAAACATTAGTGTATTTTATCAGAATTTAATGTGACAGACCAACACAATGTATAACTGTGAAGAGGCAGGGAAATAATGAATGGATTTCAAAATTTAAATAAAAAAACAACAAAATTGGCATTCATTTGGAGTCAACCCCTTTTACTCTTTCACCCCACAATAAAATCAAGTGAAACAAACTCAAAAGTATTTTAATTACAACTTAGTAGAAAGTAGTCATTTTTCTTCTCACTATTAACACAGCTGTTCTTTAAATACCTCAGAGGTTTGTCAGTAAACATTAGTGAACAAAAAGCATCATGAAGATCAAGGAACACAGCAGACAGATCAGGAATAAAATTGTGGATGCATTTAAAGGAGGGTGGGGTTATGAAACAATGTCTCAAGCTTTGAACATATCACATACTACTTTTCTACCATTATCCAAAAATAGAGTATTGGCACATCTTTAAACCTACCAAGACATGACTGCCCACTTAATCTGACAGGCTGAGCAAGGAGAACATTAATTAGAAAAGCAGCCGAGATGCATATGGTAACTTTTGTAGGCGCTTCAGAGATCCAGAGCTTGTGTACAGCACCACTATATGTTGTTTCTATACTACACAAATCTGGCCTGTATGGAAGAGTGGTGAGATTGTGGAATATTTGAGAGAAAAAATTGAATCCCTCTCTGCAGCTTACCACAAACGATGTACCGTGCAAAGCAAAAACACGGAAGAAGATGCTCTGTCTAGCCTAAAGTCAAACATTTTGGCCCATATTCAAAATGCTATGTGTGACAGGAAACTAATCTACTGACCACACCATGCTCACATGGTGGCAGCATCACGCTGTGGGGATACTTTTGCTTCAGCAAGGAAAGGAAAACTGGAAATAGTTTAAAGTGAGATGGATAGTGACGCAGGGCATTTCTGGAAGAAAACCCATAGAGGCAGCAAAAGATTTAAGACTATATAGGTGGAGGCCCCCTTTGCAGCTGAACAGTGACCCTTAATGTACAGCCAGGGCTACAGTGGAATGGTTCCGATCAAAAAAATATATGTGTATTAGAGTAGCCTAGACGTAAATCTATATATTTTTTGTTAAGATTTCAAAACAAAAGTTTACAGACATTTCCTAAAAATCTGACTGGGCTGGAACTATTTTACAAAAGAATGGGAAGAAAGTTTAATCTTTAGATGAGTAAACATAAAAAGTCATACACCAAAAGACTTGCAACTGTAACTGCAAGGCCAAGGTTGAGTCAAAGCATTGACACATGGGGTCTGATTGCATATGCATGCCACATGTTTCAGATCTTTATTAGTCTCAAAAAAATATAAAACATGCTCAATTTATTTCTACTTCCCAATTATGCACTAGTTTATGTTGATAAACTGCAAAAATACCATATAAAATACATTAAGGTTTGTGGTTGTATTGTGACAAAGTGGAAAATGAGTTACCTGGAGAGACTACATTTCCCCAGCTCTATCTTCCATTCATTTGTTTCCATATTCCATTTAATGCTGAAGACTTTTCTTTATCAAAGAGCTTTATCTTTTCTTTTCTTTTTTTACATTACATGCTAACAAACAAAGGTATTAATCTACAATAATAATATTAATATTTATTAAATAAGAGAATGAATAACAGAAGAGAGCCCTGCGATAGACTGGCGACCTGTCCAGGCTGTACCCCGCCTCTCGCCCACTGACAGCTGGGGATAGGCACCAGCACCCGTCGCGGCCCCAACAGGGATAGACGTGTTAGAAAATGAATGGATAACAGAGGAGAGACAGATAAACAAACACAAAACAACACAAATAAATAATAATCATTATCTTCATTTTGGCAGTTCTCTAATATTAGTTGTGATGGAGATAGGCACCAGCACCCCTCGCGACCCCATGACAAATAAACGTGACAGAAAATGGATGGATGGATGGATGGATGGATGGATGGATGGATGGATGGATGGATGGATGGTGTGATAAATCTAGGGCCACAGATATTTTGGGAGGAAGTGGGGGAATCCCATTTTCCCTCTCCACTCCCTGGTCTTTGTTTCCTCAGTGGCATCAACTCCCCAGCAATGAAAGGTTGTTTATAATTACAAAATATATTTCATAAAAATATTCGAATTTATTTATTTTTAGTGCTGATTGTTGTTCCATTGATATCTGTTGCATGAGAAGATCTAGCCATTGTGATGTACTGGTTCTTTTTGTGTTTTACCAGTTAAGCAGTATTGTTCTCTTGGCGACTAGTTTTTGGGTTTGTTTGGAACTTAGGTTCAATTCTTCAAGATTACCATCTGATTACCAAGTAGACAGATGGAAGGGGATAGTGGGGTGTTGTGGCCAGAAATTTGAGAAAGTTTGATGATTATTTCTTTTCAGAAATGTTGTATTGGTGGACAGAGCCAGAATGCGTGGAGGTGGTCGTCAGGTGTGTTGAGTATACAGAGCGTGCAAGTGTCTGATTCTGTGAGTCCCATGGCGTGCATCCTGTGCTGTGTAAGGTGAGTTCTGTGAATAATTTTATATTGTATTAACCGTTTATTGGTATTGTTGGTCACAGTGAAAATGTTAGGGCAGCCACTGTTCCAAAAATGTATTATCTGTGTGGATATTAAGGTCTTTTCCCCACTTGTTAATCAATTTGCGATTTTATTGAAGCTGTCTAATACTGACGGTTCTCCCAGCCAGGTGAAAGTTATTGATGTCTACTTTTGTTTTGATGGATTGTTTTAATTGATTATATTGAAGACATTGTTTCCTGTCAATGTTGTATTTATCAATGAGCTTTGAAATGTTAAGACGTTATGCTTGTCAAAGATGTGGTGAAGGTGTGTGGTGCTTTTTCCCTTGCATTTAATTCCAGACAGGGATGATTTATTTGCGGCGAAGTCCGGATAATTCCAACTGAGTGTTTAAGTTGTGGGTGAAAATGTAGAGTTTTTCATTTTCTTGATCTTCCACCAAGCTGTCTGAGTTGCTGTGATTGCTTGGTTTTTAAAACAGCTGCGATGTCTAATTGTGTTGCTAATGAATTGTAAGTCTTTTGTTAACATGTCTTTGCAGTCAGATTGTTTGATCTCCAGTCATGGGGGAAAGTGATAGGTTGAGTGTGTCCATTTGATGAGGTATTGTAATCGGTTAGTTGAGTAGTAGTGGTGGAAATTTGGTGCTTCTAAGCAGCCTTGAAGTTTTGACTGTCTTAGTGTTGTTTTAGTCAAGGTTTTGACTAAAATGTCTCCACTGTGAGATCAATAAAGTCTATCTTATCTTATCTTTATTTTTCCGGTAAAAAGATGTAATTGTGTCCAGAGTGGTGAAAAAGGCTGCTGTAGCTTGAGTAGGGGTCACAGAAAATAAATAGTTACGTTTTGGTTATATCATCATCTTAACGGTGTTAATGTGTCCTATAACTGAAAGGGGTACTATCATCCATCATTGTAAATCAGCTTTTATTTTTTTCAGTTGAAAGGTAAAATTCAGGTGGAACATGCTAGCAGCTTGGGGGAGACCTGTATGCCTAAATATGTAATCTAGCCAGTAGATGGTGGTAGGTGAAGGATCTGTGATGAGTGAAAATTGGTGTCTCCAATTTATTGTGTATCTGAAATTTTTGAATATGTATTAATGACTTGGGTGAGTTCTTTAATTGATTTTTTGGGGTTTTGTAGGAACAGTAGTACATCATCTGCATAAACTAATTTTGTGTATTACATTCTTGGTATCAATGCCTTCAATATTAATGTTTTGACGAATGGTTCGATGAAAAGTGCCAGTGATGAAGCTGATAGTGGGTATCCTTGTCTAGTATCTCTGTGAAGTGTAAAATGTGTCAAAATTAGGTTCTTTGTTATAATTGCTGCTTTGGGTTTGTTGTAAAATGTTTTGATCCATTGAATAAATGAAGAAATGTTCAGTTTACTTTGTCAAATGTTTTTTTTTTTCAGCATCTAATGATATGATGGTTGTTTGATGGTTACTTTGGTGGGTTAGATGTATAAGGTTGAAAAGTCCATGTGTGTTATCTGAAGAGTGTCTGCCTTTAATAAATCCTGTTTGGTCTGGGTGAATAAGAGATGAGATTAGTGATCCAAAGCGGGGTATTAAACTTTGCTGATTATTTTAATATTGGCTATCGGTCAAGGAAACAGGTGTGTAGCTGGAGCAATGAGTAAGATCTTTGTTTGTTTTGAGGGGTAATGAGATTAGTGCTGTATTGGCGTGTTATGGGTTGAACTGATTGTATTTTTTAATGAAAAGTCTTTTAACTTGTTTTCTTTTTAATTAGACTAACACATTTTTATAAAATGTGTTATATTCGTATTAATTTATGTCATATTTTCTTTGTTTTGAATCAGGCGTAGTTTCAGAATGTAAAGCACTATCAGATCCTCTTGTGTTGAAAAGTGCAATATGAATGATTCAGATTTTTTGTCTGTTTCTACCTCTGTTTTTCACAGAGATGAGGACAGCAACAATCTAATATTGCATTTGTACTGGCTACCCATGCCGTGTTTATCTATAGGCCTATGGGTGAAGGGAGTAAAGAGGTGGATTAAACCAGGGGTTCCCAAAGTGGGGTTCAGGACCCCCCAGGGTTTATGAGACACCATCTGGGGGTTGCGAGATGATCCAAAAATTCTGACTTTACAATGTCAGAAATATACCTGTGTTGATATAGTAAATTTGTGCTTTTGATCATGGAAAAAGATTTTTTCTGGAAAATGTTGCTGTTTGCGACATCAGAACTGTTTTTTTCTTGCAAAAATGTGAAAGCAATCTAAACATTTCTGAGATTTTTGTGGAAGTTTACTCCTCTGTGGCCAATAAATAGTTCGCTTTAACCTCCAATGGCCCGTAGAGTACATGTCTGGGAAGATCCGAGAATTAAGTCATAATATTAGGTGTACAAGAATAAATAACATTATGAGAATAAAGTCATATACTAGAATAAACTCCTGATATTACGAGAATAAAATATGTAAGTTTCACAATTGTTTCAAAATTCCGACAATAATAATTTGATGCAGATTTGCTAAAAATATTTAGTATTTCTTTATTTGTGAAACTGATACCGAAGTAAAACTTTACAAGATGCTCAAGACTCCTCGTTTTACCACAGGGGGAAGACTGCACTTAATTCTATGACTTTCTTATCAAAATTTTATAAAACCAGAAAAAATAAGCTCCCCGGTTTCTGGCGCTGTTATTTTGGGGAGTCGCAGGCTGACAAGTTTGGGAACCCCTGAAATAAACTAATTTTCTTTTTCCATTTGGTCTCTGTTTTACCCCCCCCCCCCCCCCATTAAACCCTCAGAGTAACCAGCGTGACAGAACATGCAAATAAAACCCACAAGCATGCTTTTAATTCAAGCCAGAAACACTTTTTTGTAAGCCACACGTCTAAGCCAAAAGTCATAATTAAAAACATATTCACAAAACAACGCATAAAGTGCAGGCGGACATTAAATGACACCTGCGTCTCTTCTAAAAAAAAAAAAAAAAAAAAAAAATGGGGGGAGGGGTTGAGAACAGATGTTGCCACGCTGTCAAATCTGCTGCTTTTTGACAATTGGACTAAATGTAGACTTCGCCTCCTTCCAGCCAATGCGCGTTCATGTCGTCAAAGTATCGAATCGTCTCCGCTCCGGCAGAGGTTGTGTATCGCCTGGGCTCCTGGGAGTCATGCGTTGATGTCTGAAGTAAACGGTAAAACTCTTAAAAGTCCAGCTTTCGTAATAACGTACTTCGGAAAGGTGTTATTGGTGTTCGACGGTTATCGCGACTCGGCTAAATTTGACGCGCACCAGCGTAGAAACGCGAGGATTCCCGTTTTTAACGTCAGGAAGCTAGCTGAAGCGACGTCAGTCTTAGTAACATTTGAGCAAAAAATAGAGATTTGTTTCGCTGCTTTTGAAATACAGTAATGTTAGAAATTGTTATTTTTTTTAACCAGGTAATTTGAATTACTATGGGTGGTTACATTTGGCATTGACGGTGAACTACGTGTGTGTTGCTAGGGCTGTAATGAAGTACTGAGGAATCGACCGGAATTCAAAATGGCGTTTGACGGGCATCAGACCACTTTGGGAAATTCTCTCTTCCAAACAAGTCAGCGTCAGGTAAGTTAAAATTCCGACTTTTTATACAGTCCGTTGTAGTTATTACACAACATATCTCCCAATATAGGATTTAATTGGCTTAAAGCAGCTTAAAACTATTTAAACCAAAAGAAGTGGATACTTCTTTATAGATATGTTAATTTTCCGATTATAAAGTGCCTACAAAACATTTTTTCCCCGACATTCTTGGTTCAGAAAAGCAATTTTAGTGTGTATTTTCTTGGACCTTTTCTAAATTCATAATTTTTTTGAATGTTGTGATTAATCAACCATGAGATAATCTACAAATAGCAGCAACATGCATTTTATTTTACTTATTCCCCTTAAAAAATATCAACTGCTCCAATCAACTTGTATTCTTATTTTTAGAGAAGTGCACCTCCCCCCTCCCCCAGCCATTCAATTAAAAAAGTGAAACATATTACATGTAAATTAATCAGGGGTGGCCAGCCAGAGTAAAATCCAGCAGCATTGCAAAGAGCTGCACAACAAATTCCCCACACATTTTTAAATTAGTCAGGTACCTTTTAATAACGCGCACCTGTGCAATTTTTTACATTTTCATATCAGAGTTTCTCATTCCTTTAATGGGTTATTTGAAAAATTAAAAGCTCTGAAGCCACGAAACGCCAAATTCACACTAGAAGTGGAAGAAGCGTGGTCAGCACCGGGTCAAACGTGTTTACACCGGGTGCAAAAAGGTTTCTGACCCTTCTGATTTGTAATTCCAGTTCACGTGGAAGGAGGAAAGTAGCGCTGTTGTTGAATCGACTCTCTCTCTCTCTCTCTCTCTCTGTCTCTTTTAGTCAGGAGATAATGTGATGGATAACAGTGGTTGCATGCCAGTCCCCTTCATTCCCAACCCCGTTGCATCCCGTTTGGAGCATATGGATGTGTCCTGGTCTCAAAATGATCAGTATGAACTCGGCTTTGACAAGTCTGCCATTAAAAACAGGTATTATTATGATTATTATTGTTATTATTATTATTATGATTATTATTATTAAGTGCGTAGTTCATGTCATTGTTGGACTGAGGTTACTTTTCAGTTGTTTTTGCAGAGGTAAAGTGCTGCGTAGAAATTTAGTTTAAATAAAAAGATGATTAATGAACACAAAATGCACTCTTGACGTCAGAATTTAATTTCCATTGAAGGAAACCGACTGATGCCAACTGTGATGGCGAGGCAGATCTGCAGGGTCTTGTTTCTAATATTTTGGGCGAAGCAGATTCCCAGGATTGCGTCTACAGTGAAAGGTACTTCAGTGTTTTCATGTGTTTATACTGGGTTTATATAGATGGCCGTATGGGTTGGGACATCTGCTAGGGCTGGGCGATAAATCGATTTAATCGATTCATTCGAATTTACAATTCTTTAAGATTTCATTTTTGGAAAATCTGGATTTTATTTTGCCAATACACTCATTGGGTTTCCATGAAGAGAACAGCATGTGATGCTGAATATATGTTTAGGCAAATGTATTGTCAAAATATTGTTAAGTGGAAACTTTTTTTTACCATAATACGAGGTACTTCATTTACTTATTTTTTTTTTTTTACTTAGTTTGATGTTCACAAGTTCAGTGAAGCCTGTTCTTAGCTCAATGTGTAATACCACTAGCAGCAAATGTTTTGTTATATTTTCATTGTTTATAATGGCACGGCTGCCATTTTGTTTTACAAGCATGTTTCACAGCTTGTTTTTAGTTGCACTTTGAATTCAGGTCAACTCCCTGACGAAATGCTTGACATAAAAGCAAGGTTTTAAAATAATTTTTTAATTTCTTTTTATGAAACAAAAAGGAGGAAAAATCGATTAATCGGATTTGGTATGATTAAAATCTGAGATTTATTTTTTAATCCATATCGCCCAGCCCTAACATCTGCCTGTGTGATAGTGTTAAGTAAATTAGTCACATGTTCCATAAACGCTGATAATGAATCATTTCAATGATCTTCCTTAAGCCTACCTACATACCACCTCATCTGGTCTCCAAAGACGCTGGAAGAGGAGTTGTCGCCGTATTTTCCGCCAGAGCCTGAACCATTCAGCAACCCTTCCTTCATTTCAAACCATCTGCCCCATGAGACCTTCGGGAAAGCACAGCAGCCAGGAGACAAAGAGGTTAATGATCTGTGTCAGCTGTTCAGCGGCCTAGCCAGCAACCAGCAGTGGTCTTTGACTTCACCGAACGGAGGCACTTGTTCCGTCCGTCCTCAGAAGCTGCCGCCAGGTCTGCCGTTGCCCAGCAAGGTAACCGCCGACCTCTCACAGATGCAACAGTACGAACACGCCGGCATGCCACCGTACGACCTCAGAGGGAACGACGCGCCTTTGAAAAACCTCCCCGCTCACAGTGACGTCTTCAGACCTCCAAACGAGGCGCGCCAGTTGCACCTTGATGACTTGCGTGAAGACGCCTACAGCCAGAAGAGCGGGAACCCGTTCTTTAACGAGAGCGGCGCACCGGAGGACGTGAACCAGCTGGTCAGCAGTTTCCAGTCGTTCATGCCGGCCGATCGTGACGGCGGCTGTTTCGGAGACTTTTCAAGCACGCGCAGGCCGGCGACGGACACGCCCAGAGAAGGGCCGTCTCAGCCGCGTAGGAAATTCAGCGATCCTGCAAAGGAGCTGTTTGGCCACTTGGACCCGACGCGGAACGGAAGGATCGGAGAAGCGAGAAAACAAAACTTTAAACTTGATGACTTCCAGGATCTTCCCGAGTTCAGCTCTGAGCACATGGAGTACCTTCAGAAGCCAAAGGCGCTCTCGGCACACCTGAGCTTCCCAAACCAACGCCTGAGCAAGACGATGACGCACGCAGAGAATCATAATCTAACCGTCAACCAGTTTTCAAAAGCGTATCCCAGGCAGAGCCAGAAAAAGATCAAGCCTCAAATGGAGAAAGAAAACAAGATGGCGCAAATGCCTGCTTTTGCAGAGGAAGGCTTCGCTAGGAGGCAGCAGACCAATACCCGCATGCCAGAAAGAGACAAACAACCCTTCTCACAGAATCCATACCTGGATTTCCAGGGCAACGTGCAGTCCCCGAGACGTGACGGAGAAAACATCATGATCAGCGCTGGGAACGTCCAGCAGTTCACACCTCTGCCGTATTCTCTAAATGACCTCATGAGATACTCCAGCATGGCCTTAAACTCAAACCTGAGCCCCAGGTACATACTGCCCCGTGAAAAACGCGGGCCCCGCGGGGACGTGAACGGCACGGGGCCCGCTAAAGACGCCGCAGCGTTCAACCCCTTCATCAGCGACCCGAAGAGCCACAGAGGGGAGAGCACCTATCATGGCATGGCCTCAGCTGTGACGGCTTCACCTATGATGAATCAGGGAAGCGCCGCTTTCCACTTCCACTTCTACCTGGATGAGTGTTACGAGCAATGTAGGAGTTTGGAGAAGGAGAGAAAAAAGGTAGGATTTTCTTTTTTCGGAAGATGTCATTAAAAAAAGGCAGTTCATCCTGACATTTTAATTTGCCCTCAGGATTATTCTAATGTTGTATTTCTTTATTTTGTCTCATTTTAGATGGAGGTCCTCCTGAAAAAAGCGTTTCCTGGGAGAAGGACCCCCGTGACGAGCAACAACAAACCCCCCAAAACTCCACCAAGACCCACAAGAGTTGACTACCTCATCGTTAATCAGATGAAGGAGCAAGCAAAGGTAATACTTGACTCAACACTGCCACCTGCAGGTGAGCTTTGTAGTGGCAGTCTTGTTATTTATTTGTCTCATGGCAACAGGAAGGCAAATGGTAGCTGATTATTAAACAGAAAATCCAACATTGTCCTTCTTTAGTTTATTTTTTTCAAATCCTGCAACCACTGCTATGACATGCAAATTACTATTGCTGTTTTACTTTTTTTTTTTTTACCTAAAATTTAATTGTAGCCTAGTAATAAGTTAATATATGCTCTTTTTTAAACATTTTGTATTAAATGTTGCTTTTAAAGGGACAAAAGCTTATAAATCAGTAAGTGCTGTTGTTTTTACTTGTTTATACCTGGATTTTAAAGACCGGCGAGTGAATATCTTTTTTTGTAATAACGTAGGTGCCAAGCCTTTTCGATAGAATGGAGTATCTCTGTGGCGTCCCCCTGCATGTCAACATCCAGGCGGCGCTGAAAAGGCACCACATGGCCGTCTGCGTCGCCCAGACCAGATGCAAGGACAGTGGAAACGTGACGAAACAGCTGCAGCAGGGAACGGATTTCATTGAGGACAGAGGTAATTATTCTCAGCTGCACGGTGCTTTTACCTACTCTTTTAAAAGATGCTCATAGTCCCCAACTGGCTTCTTCTTTTGAAGATAACCTGTTGATGGTCATGGCGCTGAAGGACCTGGCTGCTACCACCAAGAGGCTGCGCACCGCTCTGTGGTGCGCCCTTCAAATAACGCTGCCCATACCCATCAAGACTCAGGACCACGACATGTATGAGCCCACATGCCCCGAGAGAGACTACGCTCCTTTACTGGGCGCAACGATTATCTAGATACAATAGAGAGATTTTAATAAGGTCATAGAAACAGATAATTCTGTGGTATTAAATGAGTGTATAACATTTTAATGGGAAAAAAAAAATGGATCATAAATGAGATCTGCAGCTTGAAGCCTGAAGATATCCGATTTTTCACCATTGACCTTTTTGCCCTGGAATTGCATAAAATGCAATTTACAATTTGCAACTTCTTACATTTATGCAATTAGTGTCCTCTCCAGATCAACACAAATCTTGTTCCATCAATTTCATTCAAAGACTTTATTTATTTAGAAGATGCCAATGAACTCTTCGTTTTATTTATTGGAATATAGTAAAACCTCGGTTTTATGAATTCCACACTATTGGATCACTTAGCCAGTATTTTAAAATTAACACTAAATTCTTTTCAGTTATGTTGAAATAAGAGCCTTGATATTCTTTTTTTGTTTAGTGTGATTTTAAATATTGGAACCATATTAAGACTCAATGTATTTAAGTATTTTAATTACACTACTTATTAAAAAAAAGCGAGAAAAGTATCAGTGAAATAAGAGTTCTCCAAAGTGTTCAAGGTGTTTTGCTCATTAGATAAGTGTTATGTATAAAAATTTAAATTTTGGTTTCAAAGGTTGAACTGTTCTAGTATTTCAAACGTTACATGTTGGTGTTACCTTTTTGTAATCGGCCAGTTTTACTCGGTAAGATTGTTAAAATCTTAAACATTTAAATGCAGCTCTAGAGATCACATTGTTAGCAAAATACTAGTTGAAGTGTGACTTTTTTCAAGGCGTCTGTATTTAACTTCTGCATTTGTGAATGTTTTTATTCATGTTCTGTTTTCTAAATTATAAAATAAACACACTTTTCTGGGAAAACTTCTTTTTTTTTATTAATACTTTTAAAAAGACACCTCAAAACATTTGAATTTTGAAAGTTACACATTTGAGGTTAGCACATATTGTTCTTACTCGCTGTCAAAATGCATAGACGGTAAAACCAAAACCTGATGCAGGAGAAGAAAAAAAAAAAAAAAAAAAGAAAAGCCGACAACTTGCTGTTGAAGGTTGTGGAGAAATATCCAGAATTTCTCAGAGGCTGGCCCTGAGAAACGACTGGAGACGGGCCAGCAGCGGTGCGATACAGCTGTCATACCAAATGTAAGTTTTAGATGTGTGAATTTCAGCTCTGCACGTCCAGTGTTTCTCACAAATGAGAAAAGCGTTACCAAGCATCTGACAAACACGACTTAAACATGAGGTTCAGTTGTAGAGAGAAGAACACATTGCTAGATTTCACTTGTTCTTTAGTTTTCTTGCAAAAAACAAACTTTTTTTGACCAAAAAGCATCCCCCTCTTCTTAAACTCTTATCTTTTACGTTCACCTTTCTGTGTACGTTTCTTCTCTTTCTCTTTTCTGTCTTGCTTGGCTAGTTTGTCCTTCTCCCGCTGCATTTTGTCCCCTTCCTTTTTCTTCTGCGCATCCTCTCGAGCCTGGTCACGCTTTTGCTTCTGCCTGTTGAGCACCTCTTCCACGTTGGTGTTCCTGAACAGGGCTGACGGCAACAGTGAAGGACCACCACTTAGAAAATTCACCTCGCTATTAACTACATACGTATAACTACAACAGAGTAATGAAATATCACGAACGGTTCAAGATGACGCTAAATAAGTGAACGGTCATGAAGGATACATTTGGATTCACTTCCAAGAAGATCCACTCCAGCCGCTGGCTCCCCTTCTGCTTCAGTGCTTTTGTCAAGGAAAGGGTTCACATCTGAAATCCGACTGCTCTGGGTGAAAGAAAAACATTTTGCCTCCCCTCTCTTTTCGTGATTATGCTCATAGGCGTAATGGGACAGTCATGAATGTCAATGAGAGACGAACACGTCACACAAAGTGAGCGGTGGCCCTACTGTCATGGTCACCATCAAGGATATTCCTCTTCATCCGTCACATTGGCGTATTGAGCGAGAAGGGCCTCTTTCCTCTTCTTGGACTCCTGGGACGGCTCCTTCTGTTTCACGACGATCTGAGCCTGTTTTTCTATCATGCTGGCTATGGCCTGCACCTCAGCTAAGAAACGGGAGACAAAACAAGTCACGGTGAGATAAAACGCAGCGCTTTGGTTCAGTGACTGTCCTTTAAAGTAGTTCAAGAATCTTTATCATCCCCGAGGACAGAGTACGTGCAGCTCCACTGCCACCTGTGGCTCTTTTTGCCCGGAGGTTTCATTTTGTGGGTTTATGGAAATCAGACTCTGCTGACACAACAGGGAGCTGCTATTTTACAGAATATCAAAAAATGGGAGGTTAAATGACCAAAATCCTCCAGACAGACCTAGCTATAGGGGGTTGATTCATTTCAGAAAACTACATTTTGAAAACCAATTAATCCTTTGATTTTTCTTGCAATCAGATGGCATTTTTCTCTAAAACCAAACATTAAATCCCAATTGCCATGGCACCATCAGTATGCACAATATTCCATTTGCAAAGTACTGCTGGGGTGGCTGTATAATTTTCCTTTTAATTCAATTCTATTTTATTTATAAAGCACCAATTCATGATACATATCATCTCAAGGCACTTTCCAAAGTTAAATTCAATGAAATTATACAGGTTGGTCAAAATGTTTCTTTCCTATCTAAGAAAACCCAGCAGGTCGCACTGATTCTTGACAAGCAGCATTCACTCCGTAGAGCCACAGTGGACAGTCGTCTGCACTGTTGATGGCTTTGCAGCAATCCCTCATATTGGGCAAGCATGAAGCGACAGTGGAGAGGAAAACTCCCCTTTAATGGGAAGGAAAAACCTCCAGCTGAACCAGAACCAGGCTCAGTGTGAGAAGACAGAGCAGAGACAAGGAAAAGCACACATTGATTCAGGAATCCTTTCTATGTTATGTGGTAATAGCGGGTGATCTGTCTTCCCTGGATGTAGTCACAGGTAAATACCTACTATAAAAAAAATAAAAAAATAGAACAAAAAGGTAAAATATGAAATAATTTGGAATAACTTTTAGGTTCCCAGACAATATGTCCAATTGCACTGACTTATTTATTTATTTTTTTGCCATTTATGTCTACAACAGATATTAGTTTCAGTGACTAGAGGCTAAAGCTCAGAGTGGTGAGAAAAATTGTAAAGACTGAAGAAAACAATCACCTTAAAATTCATAGATATTACATTTCAACGTTTCCCTGAGATTGTGCAGCTATCTGTGTTTTTTATTTAACCCTCACATTATGATGTCATGTGGAACACCGGATAATCCATCCAACAAGTGATTACTTTTAACAGATTCGTTGAAATATGATTTATGATCAATCCCTTTAGCTACCGTCATCGGTGTTTCGTCTGGCAGCCAGTCGGTCACAACACTCCTTCCACTCATTGATAATCTGCTTGCAGACCTCCTCTATGGCATCTTCGTCCTAAACAAAAGAGATAGAAAAAAAGTGGTCATTAGATAATAATGCATTAATTAAACGGATACAGCCTTTGATCGAGAAAATTGTTATGTGAATTGTTCCATCAGGATTTAAATGGACTTCAACTCGGGTGGGGGAAATTATCAAACGACCACCACTCTGAATCCAGAACAAAGACAGTTAATTTTAAATCCGTGTTAACTTAATGTCAGCATTTAGTTAACACAGAATTACACTTTCAGTTAGCTAACGCAACTACTGGGTGGGGTTCAGCCAGGCTGGC